>NC_058405.1:121141983-121299106 GCF_002201575.2 Neomonachus schauinslandi | reverse complement strand
CTCATTGGTGAATGATATTTACATAGTGTAAAAAACGCAAACAATGAATAGTGATTTAATTTTTAAAAACTTGTGATTTATCAGTATTAGAAAAATGGAAAGAGGGGAAAGAGGTATAAGGCAGAAATTTTCACTTACATAAAAATAAGTAAATAGGGGCACCTGGGTGGCTCAGTCAGTTAAGTGTCTGCCTTCGGCTCAGGTCATGATCCTGGAATCCTGGGACAGAGCCCCACATCGGGTTCCCTGCTCAGCAGGGAGTCTGCTTCTCTCTCTGCCCCTCACCCCGTTTGTACTCTCTCTCTCTCTCAAATGGATAAAAATAAAATCTTAAAAAAATAAAGTAAGTAAATAATGTCTAATATTAACGATTCAAGAAATAGTATAACGTTATTTAGAAATTAAGAGATAAATATCAGGAAAAGTAGCTAAAATAATTGAAAGTATGCCTCTGGGGAAAAGAATAAGGCAAGAGGACTACTGTAACTTATTATATGCCTTTCAGTATTATTGAAATACATACATATTAATTTAAAAGAATTTTTAAAAGTTCAAACAGTGGGACATCTGGGTGGCTCAGAGGGTTCAGCGTCTGCCTTCGGCTTGGGTCATGATCCCAGGGTCCTGGGATCGAGTCCTACATCGGGCTCCCTGCTCAGTGGGGAGCCTGCTTCTCCCTCTGCCTGCTGCTTCCCCTGCTTGTGCTTTCTCTCTCGCTTGCTCTGATAAATAAAATCTTAAAAAAAAAAAATTCAAACTGTAACCAACATTAAAAACAAACAGGTTGGTAAATATATATTATTGGGTAGGGAGGAAATAAAGGTTATGTATAAAAACTGCATATGCAGCATGATCCCATTTTCATAAAGAATCAAAACCAAAAGGTTATTTTTAAGTGGTTAGATTTTTGATAGTCTATCTTTTAAGAATTTTCCATATTTTTTACTGTAAATATGTGGAACACTTTTTTAAAAAGGAAAAAAGGTGACAAGAAAGAAGTGGGAGGAAAGTGGTCAACAGGAAATGGAACCTAAGAAATAGGAGTTAGAGGGGCACCTGGGTGGCCCAGTTGGCTAAGCAGCAGACTTTTTTTTTTTTAATTTTTTTTTAATTCTTACGTTAATCCCCATACATTACATCATTAGTTTTAGATGAAGTGTTCCATGATTCATTGTTTGTGCATAACACCCAGTGCTCCATGCAGAATGTGCCCTCCTCAATACCCACCACCAGGCTAACCCATCCTCCCACCCCCCTCCCCTCTAGAACCCTGTTTGTTTTTCAGAGTCCATCGTCTCTCATGGTTCGTCTACCCCTCCGATTTCCCCCGCTTCATTCTTCCCCTCCCGCTACCTTCTTCTTTTTTTTTTTCTTAACATATATTGCATTATTTGTTTCAGAGGTACAGATCTGAGATTCAACAGTCTTGCACAATTCACAGCGCTTACCAGAGCACATACCCTCCCCAGTGTCTATCACCCAGTCACCCCATCCCTCCCACCCCACCCCCCACTCCAGCAACCCTCAGTTTGTTTCCTGCTATTAAGAATTCCTCATATCAGTGAGATCATATGATACATGTCTTTCTCTGTTTGACTTATTTCACTCAACATAATACCCTCCAGTTCCATCCACGTCGTTGCAAATGGCAAGATCTCATTCCTTTTGATGGCTGCATAATATTCCATTGTATATATATACCACATCTTCTTTATCCATTCATCTGTCGATGGACATCTTGGCTCTTTCCACAGTTTGGCTATTGTGGACATTGCAAGCAGCAGACTCTTGATTTTGGCTCAGATCATGATCTCAGGCTCCTGGGATGGAGCCCTGAGTCAGGCTCCAGGCTCAGCAGGGAGTCTGCTTAGGATTCTCTCTTCCTCTCCCTCTGTCCATCCCCACTCCCCCCTCACTCTCCCTCAAATAAAATAAATAAAATCTGAAAGGAAGGAAGGAAGGAAGGAAGGAAGGAAGAAAGGAAGGAAGGAAGGAAAGAAGAAAGAAAGAAAGAAAGAGAAATAGGAGTTGGAAAGATAAAAGGAGACACAGGAAAAAAAAAGTGTCCTAACAGGCAAGAAAGATAAGAAATGTCACCAGGGAATGGGAAGTTAATAGAACCAAATGCTGCTGGGGCAAGATGAAGCATAAAAAACTTCAGTTAGGAGATCAACAGAATCTTCTTGAGCAAAGCTGGAGCAAAGCTGGGGCGGAGATGTGGAAGCTGAGCAGAGAAAAGAGATGGAGGAAGAGGAAACAGCATCAGGCACTCGGCTGTGAAAAGTAACAGGAAGCCCAGGCCAGCTCTCAGGAAGTGAAGGCAGGTGTCTGGCTGTTAAAATCTGGGGAGAGATGTTTAAGGGAAGACAGTGGAATGGAAGTGACTGAGGATAAGAGAAAAGATGATATCCCAGGCAAAAAAAAAAAAGACTAACTTTGACTAGATTTTTTTCTAAAAAAGACTAAATTTTTTTTTTTGGCTTTTAATTTTTATAAACCTTAGTTCCTACTTAGTGCCTGATTATATTCTGACATTTGGCACAATAAAAACAAAGAACCCAAAAGGACTCTGGCCATCCATTATGGGTGTTGACATACTGAATTCTAATGTAAAAGGGAAGAACTTCATACTATTACTACTACTGTGTAAGTCAAAAGTTACCATTATTCACAAGAATACTTAACCACTTTAAAATAATTATAATACTATTCAAGTTGATTAACAGGGCTGGCGTACTTGATAATATGTTCAAAATAAATAGTTTTTCATTATGGTTCAAATTTTAAACTGAAGGTAGGGTTTTAAAACTCACTTAGCAAGTTCTTCTGAAAAAAAAAAGCAGGATGCTGAACAATATGTTTTGTATGACCCATTTTGGTTTTTTAAAGTGTTGTAAGAAGTGTCTTATGTCTAACACTGGCTACGTATTAGAGTCATCTTGGGATCTATTAAAAATGCCAACACCTGGGTCGCACCCCCAGCAGTTCTGGTTTATTTGGTCTGGAACATGGCCTGGGCATTAGAATTTTTGACATCCGTCCCTGGCCCTCTACCCTCATGACTGTGTATAAAGAGAAGAGTTTGAAAGGGTTGGTGTTCAGAATTTTTCATTTCCTATTCTGCACGATTCTATACTGTTAGACTCCTGAAATAATGAGAATGTACTACTTTTTATAATTTAAAAGTAAGTATTTGTTAAAAAATTAACAAAAGGGGGCACTTGGGAGGCTCAGTCGTTAAGCGTCTGCCTTAGGCTCAGGTCATGATCCCGGCGTCCTGGGATGAAGCCCCATATTGGGTTCCCTGCTCAGCGGGAAGCCTGCTTCTCCCTCTCCCACTCCCCCCTGCTTGTGTTCCCTCTCTCGCTGTGTCTCTGTCAAATAAATAAATAAAATCTTAAAAAAAAAATTAACAAAAGAAATACCCCCTTCTACAGCTTCAAAATGATTTTTTTTAAAGATTTTATTTGTTTATTTGAGACAGAGAGCGCACGCACGCAAAACTGCGCATGAGTGTGGGGAAGGGCAGAAGGAGAGGGAGGAGCAAGCTCCCCACTGAGCGAGGAGCCCAATGTGGGGCTCCATCACAGGACCCTGAGATCATGACCTGAGCCTAAGGCAGACACTTAATCAACTGAGCCACCCAGGGGCCCCTAAAATGATTTAGAGAAAATACTTTTGAATTATGTCACAGTGCTCACTTTTCTGTTACAGGATATTTTAGGAAACATCAGATTTTGTGTACTTGTAGTACAAGGGTTAATAAGAGGGAGTGTGGGCACATCTGAATGGGAGAAAAGGAAGGAGACAAATGTTGAGGGGCTTCATATGCCCTTCGAGTGTTCTGGCTTTACTATATAGGCAACTTAGATCACTTGAAGGCTTTTAATCAGGGCCATGACATGATATGAACTCCAGATGGAGGAAAGCCAAATTGTGAAATGTAAAACAATAATAGAAGAAAATGCTGGAGAACATCTTCGAAACCTAGGAGTAGGGAAGGACTTAGTACCTACTTGACATAAGGCAAAAAAGAAAACAAAAATGAGGACCCCTCCCCATTTTGATAGTATATTTTAAGTATTTCTTTTCAAAGGATAAAGTTTACAGGCAGGTGTGAGATTAGAAGATTTTTGCAATGCCCTGATAAGGGACTAATATCCAGAATATGGCAATGTCCCTCAAATCAACGTAAGAAGATAGGAACCCCAACAGAAAAGTGGGCAAAATCTATAAATAAAAAATTTATAGAAGAGGATACCCAAAAAGACAAGCAGATGAACAGATGATGAAGTTCACAAGTAGTCAGAGAAATTCAAACTAAGAATGAGGTTATTTTATATCTGATAGACTGGCAAAAATTAAAAAGCTGTACCATACCAAGTGTTGGTAGGGTGTGGGGATATCTAGATGGATGCTGCCATCCTGGAGACCGCCAGGCACTGCCAATGCAGATTACAAGTACTTCTAGTCTATGACAGAGTGATCTGCATAGTTCCAAAAGAAACTGTCATACAGGTCCCAGGGGTTATGGATCCCACTTTGTGATGATGGGGAGGTGGAAGCAGTCTACATCCCTATCACTGAAGGAGTAGAAAGGTAAAACTAGATGAATGTATATCATGAAATATTCAACTGTAGTCAGAACCAATAAGCTAATATTCACAGAGGCCCAAGGACAGCTCTTTAAATTGCTGAGTGAAAATATTAACTAAATGAGAATAACACCATTTATGTAACAATTTACATAATATAAAATATACATTCTACAAGAGTACATACAAACAAAAAACTGCACACTAAACACATTAGAACAAGTGCCTATGGTAATGGAGTAGGGGGTATATGCAGGAGATAGATAACAGGGAATAAATAAAACATTGGCTTGACCCAGACCAATGATGACAAAGTGTCATCAATTGAAATGTATGAACAACTCAACCCTCACTGCAGTCCAATTTGTACAAAATAAAAATGAGCAATGCAAATGAAGTAGGGAGAACAAACAGAAGTGAGAAGAACAAATGAAGGCAGTTTCACTAGTCTTCTAGGGTGTCCACTACTGAAAACCGAGAAACTCACACCCTCTTCAAGACAGATTAGATAGATGTTGAAAACCATTCCCTGCATGTACTCCTAGGGAACACTGCTATTTGTACTTCTTCCTCCAGGAAAAATGCCTCAGTATTCCAAACTTGTTATTTCCCATTTCCAAATTTCAACCATCTAGGAAAACCAGCTATTATCATCATTTAAAGCCCAACAGCAATTTTTATAAATAGCCATTGAAAGCAGAAATTTGGGGGCACCTGACTGGCTCAGTGGGTAGAGCATGCAACTCTTGATCTCTGGGTCATGAGGTCAAGCTCCACATTGGGTATGGAGCCTACTTAAAAAAAGGCATAAATTTGTTATAGGCTTTTTGAATATCCACAAAAAATACACATACTTTTACTTACATATGTTTTAACCCCCTCAAAAAATTCTAATAAATGTTTTCCCTTGTTTTTTTTTTTTAAGATTTTATTAATTTATTTGAGAGAGAGAGAGAGAGCTTGCATGGGAGGGAGGGGTAGAGAAAGAGGGAGAGGCAGACTCCCCGCTGAGCAGGGAGCCCAATGCCCTCCATCCCAGGACCCTGGGATCATGACCTGAGCTGAAGGTGTACCCCTTAATCAACTAAGCTACCCAGGCGCCCCATGTTTTTCCTTGTATTATCACATTTGCTTTCCCTCCAGAGTTTTTAAAATTTGATTTGGTAACCATGTCTGTTATCACAGAGGTACCAGAAGCCTAGCAGGAAAGAAAGGTGAACAACTAATGTCTTAGATCCCCTCAAATATCCTAGGTAGATGCCATCTGGTATTAATGATTTGCATACCCTTAAACTGACTGACAATATTTTAAGTAAATCCAACTGTTTGATCTAGTATATATTTTTTAAGATTTTATTTATTTATTTGACAGAGAGAGACACAGCGAGAGAGGGAACACAAGCAGGGGGAGTGGGGGAGGGAGAAGCAGGCTTCCTGCTGAGCAGGGAGCCTGACCCAGGACCCTGGGATCATGACCTGAGCCAAAGGCAGATGCTTAAGCACTGAGCCACCCAGGCGCCCAGATCTAGTATCTCTTAACGTGTCCATTTAAAAACACAATTTGAGAATAAGATTTCCCCTGTTAATCCTTAATGACCAGCAACTAAAGAAACAGGATTTATTTATACTCCTAGGTGCTTTCTCAGAGGAGGTGGCGGGGCTGTGAGGAGGATTTTAGAGCTCACCAGCACAAGCTAGACCTGAGAAAGCCAGACTCCACTCACCTCAATGCCCTCCTATATCTTGTTAAAGTTTTGCTGGACACAATTATATTTTTAACATATATACTTCTGTCTGCTTCGATGGACATAGCTTTAAAAATTATTTCCACGGGCGCCTGGGTGGCTCAGTTGGTTAAGTGACTGCCTTCAGCTCAGGTCATGATCCTGGAGTCCCAGGATCGAGTCCCACATCGGGCTCCCCACTGAGTGGGGAGTCTGCTTCTCCCTCTGACCCTCTCCCCTCTCATGCTCTCTCTCTCTCTCAAATAAATAAATAAAATCTTTAAAAAAAAATTATTTCCACGTATTCCAACTGGCAAGAAAATTTTGTAAATTACATGAATAACATAGGGCTTAAATGCCATGAGTAGAATTTAGTTTCTTATACTCTGGAAAGGGTTAATAAACCTTAGACCTGAGCGGAAAGGGACTATGAAAAGAGGGCTCTTGGCAAAAAACCATCTGCCAGCATTCAGCTAAGGCAGGAAGCCAAAGGGTTAGGGAACCCCATATCAGCATTTTGAGTGCTATCATTAGATACCAGGAACATTTTGGAGGACAGAAGATGATTTCAGGCATGCCATACCAACTCCACAAGAGGAATAAAATACATGCAGCACAGACAAAGGGACATATCATTTTCCCCTGGCAAGTAATTTTTAGCTTCAGAAACTTCTTAGGGACACAAACTCAAAAAGATTAAGAGAGTGTGACCTCATTAAAACTGCCTTTATAACTATAAAAGGTATAACTTTAAGTAGTTACAATAAATAGTAACTCAAAAAAGAGAAGCCCAAATATGCTAACATCCCATGAAATAATATCAGAAGTTTTAACAAATTTCATATGTACAACATAGTTTCTGAAGGAAAAAAATTCACTCTACCTGGATGGGACTTTTTGTTTTAAATGAAACTTCCTTATCAAAAAGAAAAATGTTAGACTTCTGGATGTACAGAATGTGAACTTAAGAGATTTATCAAAACCCTCAAGTTTAACTCCCTCCCACTGAAGAGAGGAAAAAATAGTGACTCAGAGAGATGTAATGCTTTCTCCCAGACCACTAACGTAGTCAACAGAAATGAAGACAAAGCCGACTTGTGAAGGCCTACTGCGTTGTTCACTTGCTCCTATCTATTTCCAGATACCTCTTGGATAGCTCTTTTTAAGCAGTCACAGGCCCTGTACTTTCCCTGACTCAGGAGTGGATTGGAAGTTTTTTCACCAAATGTATGAAGAATCACAATATTGTTAACACTGCAGTTCTAAGATGTGACATTCCATCATGTTAAGGAATATTCTCTTCATAATAACTGAATAATAAATTCAGGCCATGCTTGAGGGGGATTACACAAAGGCATGCATTCCATATCACTGGAGGCTATCTTAAGAACTGTCTACCATATATTACCATATACTGGATACCCGGATATAAGTGAGATAAGTGAGTACCAGAGTCAAGACAGGGTTGGCGATGACCCCTTTTTCTTTGTGAATGCTTCCTCACATTCTTTATAAGTGGTAGGACAATATAAGTGATAAAGGAAAAAAAATCAGGAAAGAGCACACGGTATATTAAGTGTATTCAGCAAGGCACCATCTCTGGAAAAGCCTCAGTAGTCGGAGTAAGACCAAATGAAGATTCATCTCTGTGGGGAATGAAGAAAAAGCAAAGGAATTTTAGTAGAGATAGCACGTGCTAGTGAGTGTTAAGGAAGAGGATGCTTCCAGCACACAGCAGGGTCAACAAATATTTGTTAAATTTAGCTTTCATACATTTTTAAAGTTTATACCCTATCTGCATCTTACACCTCTCCCCCCCCCCAATTTTTATAATTTGGTTTCATTAGAATGTAAAATTTGATTTGGAGTGCATATGTACAGAAATCTGTAGGATCACCCAGACAATGGTTAGAATTAATTTAGTAGGTGGCAGTGATAAAGTTGTGGGTATATAGGGAAGAAACTGAAAAAAGTGGAGGGTCTAACCTAGAATATGGTCTGATCCTATGGAAGAATTCAGAAGTGAATCATTCCATAACTGAAGAAACAAATTAACATTTCCTTTTAAGATTTAGGCACCTATTAGGAGTTCTCTAATTTATTTTGCATGTTATATTTCATCACCATATTTATTCCCAAAAGAGCTGCTCTTATAAGACACAAACATCTGCCAAAAAAGACTTCAGAAGATGTTGGAGCTAGGGCTGTGTGTGGCAGTGGTAGAATACAATGTCCTTATTCAGCAATCAAAATGATATAAAGAAAAAAGTGTGTGGCGTGCCAGGTTGGCTCAGTTAAGCGTCAGACTCTTGGTTTTGGCTCAGGTCATGATCTCATGGGTCCTGAGATGAACCCTGCATCAGGCTCAGTGCTTAGCAGGGACTTTGCCTGAAGATTCTCTCCCTCTGCCCCTCCCTCTCCCAATAAATAAATAGATCTTAAAAAATTTTTTTTAAAGAAAAAAATTTTTTAAAGAAAAAAGTGTATAATAAAAAGAATAGTTGTAGAAACTATTCTTTTTAAAGATTTATTATTTATTTTACAGAGAGAGAGCATGAGCAACAGTGGGGGGAAGGGCAGAGGGTGAGGGAAAGAGAGAACCTCAAGCAGACTCCCCACTGAGCGCAGAGCCAGACACAGGGCTCAATCCCAGGACCCTGAGATCATGACCGGAGCTGAAACCAAAAGCTGGTCACTCAACCGACTGAGCCACCCAGGTACCCCCTTAGAAACTATTCTAACATTTAAGTTCTTTCACCACAAGTCTATTAAAATTTAACTTGAACAATGGGTTCTTTCTACGTATGATATAGCCCACATTAACTCACAGCAATAGCATGGTTACAGAGGCTTTTTATTTTTATAACAGAAAACTAAGGTTTGTATTCTGAGTCTATTACTTACTAGTTGCAAGATCCTAGGCAAGTCAGAGATCTTTCTTAGTCTGTTTCCTGGTGTTTAAAACATGTATAATATTATTATTACGTATTTCCAAAGATTATAGTTAAGACAACTGGTAAATTAGGAAATATACAGAAGCAGTGTATGGTTTATACAAGTGCAATTTGTTTTTTTTAAAGATTTATTTATTTGAGAGAGAGAGAGCATGAACAAGCATGCAGGGGGAGGAGCAGAGGGAGAGAGAGAGAGGATCTGAAGCAGACTCCACACTGAATGTGGAGCCTGATGTGGGGCTCAATCCCACGGCCCTGAGATCATGACCTGAGCCAAAACCAAGAGTCAGAAGCTTAACCAACTGAGCCAACTAGGTGTGCCAAAAATGCAATTTTAAAAGGGCTTTGTGCCAGTTGAAAACGTCCTATTTACGTATGCTCTTAAAGCTCCACTATGTCACTTGCAATTGTTTTTAACTATCACACAAAGTTGATAGGCTAGTGCTGAAATCCCTAAAGGGTGAATCATTTTGTTATAAACTCCATGCTCTGGCCACTTCTCTATCCCACCCTTGTTTATTACACCTTCTATAAGGTATAATGTTGATTGAACATTCATAAAGAATACATCTCAGCACTGGAAACAAGTACATGAAGATGAAGTTATATATAAATTACAAGGAAAATACTTTTCCTTGTGTTTAAAATGTTAACCTTAATTCTGACAATAACCATCCTTCACATGCACAGCTATGGCTAAAATGACCAGTCCCCAAAGTCTTATTCAACCTACAAAGAATGTCATTGGAGTCACACATTTTACTGTCTATGATCCAGCCTTGAGTTGTTTGTGCTCAAGTTGTTCATGTCCAAGCAAAAAAGACTGACTTTCAATCACTGTTACTCTATACTTCATGACAAAGATGTGTTGCTGGTGATACTCAGGGTATATCTTTCAAGTGTTTATGTAGACCACTTCCCAAATTCGGTTTGCCATGCAGCAGGTACTAGTTTATTACGCTTTACTTAATCAATTCTCTGCTTTATGGTTTAGCCAAGAAGAGCTGGATTTGGAATATGGGCCATTTAGTTCTAAATCCGACATTTTACTAGATCCTACACAACTCTTAGAAAACTGAAACACTGCTCAGAAAGCTGCAGGAAATCTGCAGGGCTTATGAATCTCACAGTCATTTAAAACTTTGTCCTTTAAGTCTTCCATTTCACCTAAAACTCAGTTCTACACTGCCACGGAAGTATTAGCTTTTCAAAAAACTGTTAGATTTAATACAATGGAAAAGGTTCAGCCATATTTTGCTTAAGTTTCTCAACCTCATCATTTATTACTTTAATAATAACCTCAAAGAAAAAAAATTCTACTTTTTATGACACAATTAATATTTTCTCCATACTTCATACAACTTAATAAAATTTTCTTCTTATATTATATCTACGTATTCAAATAGGAAGAAACTAATTTAATTATAGCCTATCACAAAAGGAAGAATTGAGAAACTGAGCTGCCAAGGACCTCCAAAATAATTTTACTGTGATTATAAATTAAATGTTACAAAATACAATTTTCTTTATCAAATTCCATTTTTGTAATTCTTTTAGTTTGAACTCCACTATTAGTGATTAGATTCGATTAGAAATAAAAAATTTAATGAGACTCAAGTAAAAATGTACATTTTTTCTGTAACAAAATATGAATGCTGTTAGGTTTTAAATAAATGAAATAATTTACTATAAACATAACCTTAGATTACATATGCCAATGTATTTTAATTATTGACATTACTGATGGATATAACTGAACATAAGCTAATACCTATTCTTATACTTGTGATCAAAACAAAACTACAGAGGCGCCTGGGTGGCTAAGTCAGTTAAGAAATCAAGAGTAGAAACTGAGTCAGATGCTCAACTGACCGTACATTTTCTTTTCGTTACTTAAAATTAAGACAGGAAACATTCAACAGAAATCAGTAAAACCTCTGAGCTGGCACTGACTTCTGAGTAGAAAAGGACAGGTGTACGCCCTTAACCTAGAGATACAGGGTAAGTCTTAATTAAGACTCGCACTGCGAAGCAGCAGCAGGTCTGAGCTAAAGTCTGAGAAGAAAGACTGAGTCCGGGCGCCTGGGTGGCTCAGTTGGTTGGGCGACTGCCTTCGGCTCAGGTCATGATCCTGGAGTCCCGGGATCGAGTCCCACATCGGGCTCCCTGCTGAGCAGGGAGTCTGCTTCTCCCTCTGACCCTCCTCCCTCTCATGCTCTTTGTCTCTCATTCTCTCTCTCGCAAATAAGTAAAACCTTAAAAAACAAAACAAAACAAAGAAAGACTGAGTCCCCCTCTTTCTCACATCCTCCTCAGCGGATAGAGGAGGGATCTGAGAGGTTAAGATTTAAGCCACATGGGCAAGCCCTGGAGTTCAACATTAAGCCAAGGAAACATAAAATATGGGCTGAAATTTCTCTCCTTGAAGACACAAAGAGAAATTAGGGTAAAGAATAAGGCAAATAAGAATAGAGAAGTACAAAATTTGCATAGATCCAAAAGAAAAAGCACAAATGCTTTAAAAATGCATTTTATTTCATAACTCGGAAGGACTGCTTGCCTGGGTCATATTAAGTCAGAGACTAAATAATAAATCACAGAGTAGTTAATACTTATAAACTCTTATTCAGTTGTCATCCTAAAGAACCAAATTACCACCTGTTATCGTTAAATGAAGTTTTTTCCTGTGAATACGGTTGCTATTAGTTGAATTCTTTTCCAAATTGATGGATATACAAAGATTCTCATTTTAAGTGCAAAAATGTCAAACTGCTTATAGAAGCTTAAAAATGAATATATCAAGGAAAAATTACATTTTAAAAATTATGCTGCATTTAAAAGTTAGCTAACAGTTAACATCTAAATTGCTGGAGAGCTGAAAATGTTGAAAAAAAAAAAATAATGCTGCTCAAGTAACTCCTACCAACAGAAAAAGAAAAATAACAGAAATCTCCTGGAGAGGGCTGGCTTGGTAGTCCAGCCTAGAAAAGGAATGTGAATACTTCCCTCGAAGTACTTAATAGGTTTAATTTACTAACGCTAATACCAGAGAAAAAGGGACAAGAAATCCTACAACCCCCATAACAAAGATTTTCAGCACCTAAAAAATCTGCCCGTATTTATAAAAATGTACACAGTAAAAATAAAAACATGATGAAAAGGACAAACACCAACTTCAGAAACCTTAAGCAAAATTGGCAGAACAAGATTTGTTAAGTTTGAATGATAGTTTCATGGGTGTTCATTCCATTATTCTCTGTACTTTTCTGTATTTGAAATATTCCATAAAAACCTTTAACAAAAGTCTCATTATCATTAGTGACTGCCAGTTTCATTTACCCCAAAAGCTCAAATTATGGAGTTTTCTTTTGAGGTACAATTGACATATAACATTATATTAGTTTCAGGTGTACAACGTAATAACCTGATATTTGTATATATTGGGAAATGATCACCACAGTAAGTCTAGTTAACACTCAAGACCACAGTCACAAAATTATTTTTCTTGTGATAAGAATTTTTAAGATCTACTCTCTCAGCAACTTCCAAATATGCAATATAGTATTATTGACTATAGTCAACATCCTTTACACGACATCCCCATGACTTATTTATAAATAACTGGAAAATTTGTACCTGTTGACCCCCTTCACCCATTGCACTTTATATTTTTGGACAACTACCAAAATATTATGTAGATAATTCATATTTTGCGTTTCAACATGCTGATTGAGAAATTTAAGCCATTACTAATAGGTGATTCAATAAAAAGTATTACAAAGCTACTTTAAAAAAAAGATGAGATACTGCCAAGGAAGAGCAGTGGACAGCAGGCAAATGACACACACTTGCTGATGATTCCACTTATCTTGATTAGTATGGTAGTTAGTACAATACTTCTAAAACATGTGACTATCTTTTAGTACAAAGAATTTAAAGATCACATTGTCAGCACGGTCCAAAGTGTTTATTAAACTTTGAAAGTCAAACTCATAGCAAGTTATCAGCTTGTGAGCATGTCATCTTACAATATTCTAACTCACTGAATGGAGAAACAAAGTATACAACATAATGTGATTACTTTTAAGGTACAGAATTGTTTTAATACTTCTCTAATTAAAAAAAAACCCCAAATACTCTAAATAATGATTGTCTTTATAATCTGGGATAAAGTTAAAATTCCTTTTTATTCAACGACCTCATACCTTGTAGCTAACATGAGTTAAATTTCAAACCACACCCTTTCAGAAACAAAACTGCAAATTTAAGATCTCTAACCTTTGCCAGTCTATTTTAGAACACTTGGAAATGTTTTTAGCCTGAACCAGAAATTTCATTCTAGAACACACGAACTGAGAGAATAAACTTTGTCCCTGGCTTATCCATTACATATATGAAGCATTATTATAGTTATTAGACTATTTGCATACCTCAGAAGCTAGTCCCTATGGCTTAGCTGGCATGGAGTTTCGCCATTTTTTTAAATCAGGAAACTGTTACCAGGAAATTGAACCTCGTCTAATCCCATGTGAGCAATATGACAATAGAATTTTATGGACCCTTGCTATAAAACTTATACTTCACTTTTCTTTACAGTGTCTGTCCCCTGCTGCTTGGCCTCCAAAGAAATCAGGCCATAATTAATATTTCAAAGCTGTAAGAGCTGATATTTCTGCTGCACTCAAGTAGTTCGTTCACTTTGGCATGATTTTCTTCCAATTCCTTATTTGTAAAAAGCACACCTCCAGCTGAGTTGGCCTAGATCATTTCCTGTTTTTAAATTTGGGGGGGTGGGGTGGGGAGGGAAGAGATTCAAGTCCTGAATTTTCATCTAAATTAGCTAATAGGAAACATGGTACACCTTGCCCAGGATGCTGCTATGCAATCACACTGGACCAGCAGTTTTTTGTTTTTTTTTTTTTTAATATTTTATTTATTTATTTGAGAGAGAGAGCACATGAGAGCGGGGAGGGTCAGAGGGAGAAGCAGACTCCCTGCAGAGCAGGGAGCCCGATGCGGGACTCGATCCAGGGACTCCAGGATCATGACCTGAGCCGAAGGCAGTCGCTCAACCAACTGAGCCACCCAGGCGCCCTGGACCAGCAGTTTTGAGAAAGTTTCCTGTGGCCTTGAAACAAGTGGGCCCACCATCTATTGCTGCCAACAAGTTCTCTTCCTCTCCTTAGTACACATAATGGAGGCAGACTAGATTAAAAGCTCATGGAGTGCTCTGTATGAGGTACAACGCTATGCATGTAGACGTCTAAAGGTTTGAGACAAGTGCTGGCCACACCAAGAGATCAGGTTCATACTCTAGACCTAAATATTTGGCCACTGCCAGTGTTCCAAAATAAGAGATACCTAATCAAGCACTTATGATTTCTGTAATTGCTGATACTGGTTTTACTGCTTTACTTGGATATAATGACTAGCAGATACCAAAGGGTCCCTATCCTGAATTTCTTTCTGGTCACTAACAAATGCAGGATAGGAACAAGTCTGGAACTTATGAAGGAAAGGCTTTATGTAATGAACAAGTTACAGCAAAATCTTATAAGTGCCTCACAACTACACTAATTAGGACAATATAAATTCACATATAAAAAATTTATATTATAACTGAATTGGCACTCAGACTCTCAGAATTTTTGCTTGGCTAGCTTCAGAGACAGACTTACTTTGGTGACCTCATTAACCTTGTACTGATCCAATTCCACATTTCACAGGACTGAATTTTTTGTATCCCACTAATACTTTATGGCAGGGTTTGACTGTGCCACTTAAGAGATTATTTTTAAATTGGCTAGCTAAAGGGGTGCCTGGATGGCAGAGTCGGTTAAGCATCTGCCTTCGACTCCGGTCGTGATCCCAAGGTCCTGAGATCAAGCCCCACATGGGGCTCCCTGCTCAGTGGGGAGCCTGCTCTCCCTCTCCCTCTCCCTCTGCCTGCAGCTGCCCCTGCTTGTGCTCTCTCCTCTCTAAGAAATCAATAAAATCTTAAAAAAATAAAATAAACTGGCTAGCTAGATAGCATGGATAGGCTTCCCTCCCACACTGGGCTTATTCTTAGATTTAAATAAAATGACCATAAGACATGATACTTGAAGCAACAAACTAATTGAACTACATGAATAGAAGACAAATCCTGATGCAAATTTCTTTAGCACTTCATTCACTGACACCTCACCAATTTCTTTTATGTAACTTCTAGGACCTAAGATTTAGTTCAATAGTATCTTATGAGCAAATAATAAATAGTATCATCACAATGTACCACTAGATCAAAGCTTGAAGTACCGCAGCTGGCTATTTAACATAAAGCAGAAAGATGTTCTTGGCTAGGCTACTTCATCAAGATAAGCCCAAGAACAGATAGAGGGGCCACTTGAATGTTTTGGTAACACAGTGAGAATGAACAATCTAGGGATCAACTACTTGATTCATCTTACACTGAACATCTGAGTTATCCTGGAAACTGTGTACCTTGTATTTACTTTTTAGAAAAAAGCATATTTTGAATATGCATACTAGCTTGATTCCACTTTTTGAAAACATTTCAATATCAAATCTGGGGCTACGTGTGGATTCCATACCACTTGCATGTATGTTTTTTTTTCTTCAGTACTTCCTAAAATTTAACAGCATAATATAGTAATCACTATACAAAGCTAAAAAAGGAACTCCTACAAACTAAAACATAAAATTAAAATTAAACCATGAAATCAATCCATGAAATGACAGGAAGAGATGTTAACTCTCGGTAAGGTCAACGTATCTTTTATGACCTGGTTAATAATTTTGGGTTACTAACATGGTATCTGGTTTAAAGGCTTAGGTCTCATTGTTTTTCAACTTTATGATGTAGGACTGTCTGGGAGACTGGAGGACAAATACACTATCAGTAACAAAGATTCCAAAGATGCCGCACACCTGCCACTGTCCCCTGCAACTCAACCTGAAATCTAGTCTCCCAAATAACTCCTCCACAGTAACCTAAGGCAAGGTGACCACTGGAGCAGCAAACTGACTACCTGAAGAAGTAAAAGGGGGATGTGGCATGTGGAGAATAATCTGGCATCCATCACAGGAAGGACTCATCAGGAACCTGGGAGGCCCAGCCTACAAAGACTATTCCTACAAAGGATGACCAGGCTGCAGATACACATAGACACAACTACTCGAGGAGAGCACCTATGCTTCCTGATCCAGGCGCACATATGAACCTGAGTGACCACCTCTCCAGAACTCCGGTCATTTCCCTGGAGAAGGAAGGGACTGCATGTGGTGATTTCTAACTTTCCCTGGTAGGAAAGTCTTTGATTTTGTAAGCATTAACCTTGACAGAAGTTCTATCTATCCTCCAGTGAGTGTAGATCATGACATCTATGGCTTAACTTTAACATCACCATAAATTTAAAAACGAATTTGATTATTTACAACAAAATGGCAACAGTGGTCACTTCTGGGTGCAAGTAAATATAGGTGGATTTTACTTTCTTCTTTTGTGCTTCTCTGCATATAATGATTTTTCTACGAAAGTATGCATCACATTTATGATCAGAAAAACAGTATAATTTTCCTATATTTAAAATAGAAGTTCTCTATTCCAAGACTAACACTATTTTATTTCAGTTAAAACTTCAGAGGATGAACCCCAATTCAAAAGTGCAGGAAATAAATTGTAGAATGACACCACAGCACATTTCTGCTGTGCCATGTGGATGATAACCAGTAACATAAATGTAAACCTGAAATCATATCTTTATTTTTTTTTTAAAGATTTTATTTATTTGTCAGGAGAGAGAGGGAGAGCGAGAGCACAAGCAGGGGGAACACCAGGCAGGGGAGAAGCAGGCTCCCCACTGAGCAGGGAGCCCGATGTGGGACTCAATCCCAGGACTCTGGGATCATGACCTAAGCTGAAGGCAGACGCTTGACAGACTGAGCCACCCAGGCATCCCCGAAGTCATATCTTTAAAATCCAGTTACTGAGATCTGATCACACGTGTACCTAAAATGCCCCAACAATTTCCTCATCGCATCTAAACAGAATCAGTGTACTAGTCTTTTAAAAGGGAAAGTGTTACTCTAAATTCTTAAACTAGAGAAAAAAGGGGGATATTTCTTTTCATTTATTGCAATTTATCTTAACTCTTTGGGGAAAGGAGAGAAGCAAAGAACCACCTGAAAATCTGCTGAAAGCTATAACTGCTCCCCAAAATAAATAAATAAATAAAAGTTTGTATAAACTCAAGTCTCCTTGATTTTGTAGACTGTTCCTAATATATAGAACTACTTCAAGTGTCTAAATATTTATGTAAATTTTAAGTCTCCACACTGAGTTGAACTTCCCCAGAATGAGACCCCAAGGATTTGAGTATAAATAATTGACTTGGCAGCTGGACAAGTGAGACAGGCCAGGGAAGGACATCAGTACAGCATGCATTAATGAGCAGGTTAGTGCTGTGAGCAAGTAGAGCTCATGCTTTTTGGGGACTTCTGAAGTCTGCAGAGGACAGGCCTCAGAGATACCTCATGTAAGGGGTGAAGAGGCTACTGGTCCAGCTCCTGTTTGTTAATGGTTGAGGGCTGCTAGGGCTCCTACAGGTGACAACCTCCTGGCAGGACTCACTTGAGCCAATGCTGGAGGCAGAGAAAGCCTTCAGGCTAAAAATCCCAGGGACCTGCAGTAGGAAGCTATTGGGTCAGAAGACAATGAGCGGATGGTGAGTGCCATGGGATTTGGACAGGACACAGAATATGCTGCCATCATTAGATACAATAAGAAAAATGCCTTTACTTAAGTTAAAATGCTACTACAATGTCTAGAAACAGAGTACCTATTCTGTGCCAGGTACTCTGCTGGGTGCTAAAGATTAAAAAAAAGAATAAAGCCAGTTTCATGACATTTAGTCCACAACTTAGTGGGGACATGGACCATAGGCTATCAAAAAATAAAAAAGCTCCAATAAAAGGATTTAAAGAGTGGAGCCATGGGTTCTCGGCATTTCAAGTAGAAAGATTATCTTCTTCAAACCCGCTATAAAAGTACTTGTAACATTTCTTCCAGGAGAGAGGAAGAGCAGAGATCTCACCCTGATAGCACCAACAAAACACCACACAATCTGCTAATTCACAATTTTCTTCCAACCCACCAAAAAGCTGAAACCTCAGTATGACCAACTAACCTGGAATTAAAGGATGAGAGGCACCTCCAAGGACAGACTGGCTTACCTGAGCAGATGATGCTGAATGCCAGTAAGAAATGAGTTAGAATTTTTAGCAAATAGGTAAAGTCTGAATGTGGGAAAGCAAGAGAACACAGAATCCGGTAGCGCCACAGACAAGAGGTGACTTCACACTCAGGTTTCCCCTACATGGACCTCCCCAGGGGCCAACAATGAGAGTCCTCAGACAACCTCCCACTAGGTGCAAGCCTGGTGCACAGAACAGCAGCTGCTGTGGGAAAGGCACAAAATCTTGCCTGGATCCCCCTCTCCTATCTCTACTATGGAACAAAGCCTTAAACTGCTGAGGGTAGGGCAAAAAGCCTGGCTGTCTTAGGAGACTGGTGAAAGCCCATTGCATCTGGGAACTTCTGGCAGTAGAGCTAGGTCACCCTATTTTATGAACAGTCTAACTTAAAAACACCATGCTTGTTATAAACACAGCTTCAAGACCCTGCTCCTACCCTAAGTCCCAGGCTGACAGTCGAAGCCCCTTTCAACAAACACTACTAGAGTCACCCAGGACAGAGGAATCTTCCAAGGCCTTAAGGGTCAAGAAGAAATAATCATGGCCCAAGAGAGGGCTTAGTGGAAGAAAAGTTCTAAAGATGGTGTGAGCATGGCTATGGATGGGAGTGAGGAAGTCAAATAATAGGATTAATAATAATTGGTGAGTAAAGATGGGTTATAAATCACTTAGCATGAATTTTCTTCTGAATGTTACATCAATGTTGTTGCTTAGACATGCAAGTTTAATTTCTGCTTAAAATAAGGGAAAAATCCTACATGAATAGATTCCTGGATTAAATTTAGAATCAGATTTAATTTTTACAGTCAAGAACAATTAAATTGTCTGCTCGTATTTTCTGGATCATGAGAGCTATTCACACTGAAATGTCTAACATTTTGCTTGTTGTCAAAAAAAAAGCCTTCAAGTGCTGACACGAAGAACTGTGCTTTATTTCAAATTGTGCACATCACTGCAGTAACAGAAGCTCATCACACATATGAGGGGAGACATACTGGAAGTAAGAGTCATCTCTTCATCTAGTTGATTTGACATAAGCAGTAACATCCAACCTAAATATCAATGAATGCCTGTTTTACTATTTCTCCAATCTCATTCATAGTTACAAAATCAGGATAATTTCCTTCTTCTATTAACTGCCATTTATCGAACTAAGCATTATTTCAAAGAAAAGCAGTACTAGTTATTGAAAAGTAATTCCATTTAAGTTACCACATTAAACCTAACAAAAGCATTTAAACACTTCTGATTATTGAAAAATTAAACATGCTTAAATTATTCAGGCTCATTCTACAAGATAGCCAAAACTTAAATATAGCTTATCAAATGGTTTCTAAAAGATACAGAATAAAAATGCATTCTTCCTCAGCAATTTTCTCTGCTCCAAAAAGCTTTAAGAGGCTTAGTACAAAAGTGAAAGTTAAAATGAATCCCAAAAAGGTAAATGAAAAACTATCTTCAGACAGACTCTATCAGTTCTCATGTCTTTACAACCAAACTGAGTCAGAGCAGGGAAGTGGCCTGCACACTAGTTACAGCCTAGTATGCATGTGAGGTGGGTCAATCACCTCATTTCTTAAAAAGCAGTGAAAAATAAAACCATAGCCTATGTCACATAGGTCTGTTACGTGTTAAATATTTAAAACGTGAAATGTTAAGATATATCAATTTAAAACAACTCAAATTGTATGTCAGCTTTTTTGCTTTGAAGTTAATTTATGGATGTTTAAAATCAGATGAAATGTCTGGGTCTTGGGGGTTGGGAGAATGGGGTAACTGGGTGATGGACATTATGGAGGGCACGTGACGTAATGAGCATGGAGTATTATATAAAACTGATGAAATCACTGAACTCTACCTCTGAAACTAATAATATACTATATGTTAATTAATTGAATTTAAGTAAAAAAATTTTTTAAAATTAAAAAATTTAAAAAAGAAATATCTGGGTCTTAAATCAGCATTAAAGGGAGAAACAAGAGAAGAGGGAGGACTCTGCTTTAACTTCCCTATGACTATGAAGCAAGGGGACAGTCTATATACTAAATGAATTAAATTGTGCATGTGGGTTAACCTACTCCATATACCCAAATTTCTATGTGTTCCAGGCAGTTTTTAATTTTAAAATTTTCTTTAAAAAAATTTTTTTTAAAATTTATTTGACAGAGAGAGAGAAAGAGAGCGAGTGAGCGAGCGAGAAAGCGCACAAGCAGGGGGAGTGGCAGAGGGAGAGGGAGAAGCAGGCTCCTGCTGAGCAGGGAGTCCAATGCGGGGCTTGATCCCAGCACCCTGGGATCATGACCTGAGCCGAAGGCAGACGCTTGACTGAGCCACCCAGGTGCCCCTAATTTTAAAATTTTCAAAGCAAAATTACAAATGGAAGCTCTTCAGCACAACTGTTTTCCTTCTTTTATCCCCAGAATTATGGAAAAGTTTTAATACAAACTTCCTGAGTTCTTTGCCTTTTGTACCTTTGCTGCCCCTATAGGTCTCAGCATGTAGATGGAATGAAGGAGAGTAAAAGGCTCTGGAGGACTTGAAGTTGCTACATACGTGAAGACAATCAAACTTTTCTGTAATCAGTAGTGACATTTCTGGGATCTGTGAGGCTCAACTGCTACTATAACATCACTTTTAAGAGCTAATATCCTTAGTGTAGGACATTAACAAAGCATTAGGCCTTTTTTGCATCACTTCCACATCCCTCCTCACGCCTAGCACAGGGCCTCAGAAAAAAATGGTTACTGACTAGAATTCACAGAGCTCTCTTGAAAATTTCAAAAGGAAACCAACTGAGATTTTTTTTTTAACTTGGTGGGATTTTAAATGAAAGCAAAAATAACATACATTCATGTACATCAAATGCTTTCCATAATTCATTAATCAAATATTTACTACTAAATAACTGTTTTCAGTATGAAGAACTGAACCACAAATTAAACTTACAGTATATTTTGATGCCCTTTAAGAGTTACTCTTTTTATTCCCCACTGTGATGCTCACAATTTCCTTGCATGTGAAATGAAGGTCACAGATCACCTATTTTAAAGTTATTAAAAAGATTAAATGAATATTAATACAAATATTTTGAAGACTGTAAAGCTATGCTATGTTGCTTTGTTACTCTAAAAGCATCTACAATTTTATTCTTTATTTATATCTGGTCCCAGCTACTCTCTATACCAGTTGCAACAGAATTTTCTGCAATGACAGAACATCTGCCTATTATAATAGCTACTTGCCATATATAGTTATCCAGCAGTTAACATGTGCTCAGTGAGGATAAGAAACTAAATTTTTAATTAAAAAATTTAAATAGCCCATGTGGTCAGTAGCTACCATAATGGACATCACAGCTCTGTAGCTTCAGAAGCATATAGTCTTTTCATTGTTAAACAAAAATTTCAAAAGGTAAAAGTTTGTTTTCTCAGCCACAGGTTTCACTCTTTTCAATATGTGATGGTACTATATAAAAATAAAAGACAGTAACTTAGAGAAGCAAAATCCCACTTAATACAGCCTATTTCACAGATGGGGTCTTTTAAAGAACAAACTGAGGGCTGCTGGAAGGGAAAAGGGTGGAGGGATGGAGTAACTGGGTGACGGATATTAAGGAGGCCACGTGCTGTAATGAGCAATGGGTATTATATAAGACTGATGAATCACTGACCTCTACCTCTGAAACTAATACATTATATGTTAATTAACTGAATTTAAATAAAAAATTAAAATTAAAAAAATAAAAACTTCATTTTGGTGTAGCTTATTTGGCTACCGAGGTCATCAAAATATCTAAATGACATATACTAAAGACTGCTACATGCTAGGTGCTATGCAAATAACTATTAATGAAAGGACAAATGAGACACTGCCTTTTCATGGACATTTCAGTATGCCTAAACTAGAGGTTAATCCTGCCTGCCAACATCACCAGCAGACACAACCTCTACTTCCTGAATGACTTCGACTTGAAAAGTGTCGCTTGGAACAGCGAATGTGCAAGACAAGGACCCTTCCCTCAAGAGACTATAATCTACTTGGGAGAAAGAGACAAGAGAAATTAATAGGTAGAGATTTACAATCCAATACAACAAGAGAAAAACCATCATGGGGAGTTCATCATTAAAAGCCAGAGTACAAGTAAAAACATTTGGAGGAGAGAGGACAGTCAGCCAGGGTGGTCTGAGAGTCACCCACACAAGGAAATATCTGAACTAGGTTTTGGAGGATTGTGAAAGACTTAAACGTAGGGTGCAAGAAGGCAACGAACAGTGAGTAGAAACTAGTTTTGCTCATGTGGAAGGTTCAGGAAGGAGAGTAACTAGGGTTTCATTGTAAAGGGACTTAAATGGTAGGCAGGGTATGGAGTTTGAAACTATCCTGCAGGGTAAACAACCAGGAGTCACTGAAGGTTAGGGGAGGCAGGGACAACTAATGTTATAAACAAAGTATTTAATTGTTCATTCACCCAAAGCAGGCATCTGGTGTGTAATATACGGTAGGCACATTGCTATGTGAGAGCTATAATGATGGCTGTGACACAGCTCTAACCTGACCAGGGTTTACAACACAGCCAGGAAAAGAGACACAGAAACAACTTGAAAACAATGTGACACATGTTCATAGCACAGTTACACCCAAAGTGTCAAGAAAAGAAGGGCCAAAGGAGGCTTTACTAAGAGAGGGTCACTAGTTAGACCTTGAAGACAAAAAAAACATGGGCTCACTAGGCAGCGAGGGCAGGCATACTAGTTACCTATAGAAAAGCCTTCAGGAAATATACAAATTGTTGGGAAGATCATACTGCTGGGAAATTAAAGGGTGCTGAGGTTGTATCATTCAAATATAGAAAGGATCAAATCTTTAAAAGCAGTGTTAAAAAAGAATGTTACTGTATAAGCTGTATTTTAGGGTTGCTCACGGTCATCAATTGTCTGCTCAGCTATGATTTCGGAAGACCATGAATGCTAAAAGCATTGATAAAAATATTAGACTAAAAATATAATACAGAACACGATATAAGACTAATTAAATGATCTGGTGGTATTTTAAACTATGGAGAGAAACATATTTGACATTCCAGGCAGAAAGGACATTAATTCAAAAAATCAAATTATCAATAGCAAAGACTTTATTTAGGCCTGACACAATTTCAACATTTTTCTATGGCAGAAACTGCATATAATCATGCAAAAAGCAGGCGGTGGGGAGAAGGGGAAAGAGTGAGAGAACTGTGCTTTAAAAAATACCTTCTTTTCTAGGAAAGAAGAAGAATCCTTGCCTTTAAAAATATCAGGTATGCTTGTTGTCTTCCACTTGACAACTGGATCAATTCCAATCACATACAAGGAAACTGCTGTCTTCATTGTACTTCCCCACTTTGCCTGTTAGCATGGTACACAATAAACATCTTTTTTGGAAGACCATTACCTATGATTACTTACATCCTACATAGACGAAATTCAGAACAAAACCCAATGTTAAAAATTGCATTTAAAAATACAGAATTGTTACCAGAAATTGAATATACCTGCTGTCCAAAACAAAACAGAAAAACACAAACACTGAAATTGCTACAAAGCAACTTCATGATTTCCATTTAAAATGAATGATGGAGTTCTGCTAAAAATGAGGTAAACTCATAGTAGTATTTATAAATCAGTAACAAAAATAAGAAACTTTATATATATTTAATAGACAAGCTGTCTATATATTTTATAGACAGGTTTTTATAATTTACCTAACTTTTAAATTACTGATTAATGTGATTCAATGTATAATTACGGAAAGAAAGCTTCAAAAAAAATTGTAATTCAGGGGAGCTTCACTGGCTCAGTTGGTGGAGCATGTGAGTTTGAGCCCCATGTTGGGTGTAGAGATTACTTAAAAATAAAATCTTTAAAAATATATGTATAATTCAATCCAGCAATTGCAGCTGAAATCTAAAGCTTATGATAACACAGAAAGCTGTATGCATTTATAGCAGTTATATTTATAAATTGAAAATTATTATAAATTAAAAATAACCCAGATGTCCTCCACAGGTGAATGATTAAACAAACTGGGGTACATCCATATTGTGTATTACAAAGCAATAAAACAGAAGAGATACTTTTAATAACCTGAATAAATCTCTAACGAATTATGCTGAGTAAAAACAAAAAATAAGCAAAAAACTCCAAAGTTACATACTGTATAATTCTATTTATATAACATTCTTAAAATAACAAAATTATATGGAGGACAATTAGTTGCTAGACACTGAGGAGTGGGTGAGGGTGAAAGAGAAGTGAGGGCGTGGCTATAAAAGGGCAACATGGGGGATGCTTGTAGTGATGGAAATGTTCTCTATCTTGACTGTATCAAAGTCAATATCCTGCTTGTAACACTGTAGTACAGTTCTGCAAAATGTTACTACTGGGGGAAACCAGGTAAAGGGTACCCAGGATCTCTGTACAGTTTCTTAAAACTGCATCTAAGTTCATAAAAATCTCACAAATAAAACTTAATTTTTAAAAAGTATTACTTATTCAAATTTTACCACTGTGATTACTTGAAGTTGGGGGAAGGACCACCAAAATGTATGAGTATTTCTAACTACACTATTAAAACAAAACAAAGGTTTGCTACACCCACTGGGCTAAAACGAGCTATGAAATTTCCTTGTTTTAATACTTCTAATGTTTATGCAGTTTTAGAGTATGAATTATACCATTTTAGTAACATTTTTTCCTTTGAAAAACTTCACATTTTTAAAATTACATCTACTTTTGACCTCAATTCATCAGCTGAGTATATAAAAGTTATTACTAATTCACAAAAGACAAGGACACAAAGTTTCCTCAGTCATACTGCCAAAGCCTGACCAAGCTGGTCTTAGTATTTGATGGCTGCATATGAATAGTTTGAGAAAGAGTACTATGTAAATTCATGTCACCATAGTTATAATCCAGGCAATTAAAATTAATATGAACAGGAATCAATCTGTTTTAAACCTTCTAATTGAGGATTTTTAGTAAGGAATTTGATATAATGAATTACTTATCTGGAAAGTTGTATTATAAAGGTCATTTTCTTTTAAAAGGCAAATGCAGTTTTTCCACTGAAACATGCATGATAAACAGTTTTGAGGGTCTAAAACCAAACAGTTTACAAAAGTAGTTTGTAAAATTTCCAAAAATTGTAATTTACAAGTCATTCATTCATGGGAGAAGATATTTGCAGGAGATATATCTCATAAGGGGTTAATATCCAAAATATATAAACAACCTACACAACTCAACACCAAAAAATAACCCCATCTGACTAAAAAAAAATGGGCAGAGGATCTGAACTGATCTTTTCCAAAGAAGACATCCAAAGAAGAAACTGACTTTTCTGCTTATTCAGTCATTGACAAATTGACAACAGACATGTGAGAAAATGTTCAACATCACTGATCATCAGGGAAATGCAAATGAAAACCACAATGAGTCATCACCTTACACCAGTTAGAATGGCTAACATCAAAATGACAAGAAATAAGAAGTGTTGGCGAGGATGTGGAAAATAAGGAACTCTCATGCATTGCTGGTGGTAATGTAAACTGGTAGAGCTACTGTGGAAAACAGTATGGAAGTTCCTTAAAAAATTAAAAATAGGGGCACGTGGGTGGCTCAGTTGGTGAAGTGTCTGCCTTTGGCTAGGGTCATGATCCCAGGGTCCTGGGATCGAGCCCCACATCAGGCTCCCTGCACACCGGGGAGCCTGCTTCTCCCTCTGCCTCTGCCTGCAACTCCCCTTGCTTTTTCTCTCTCTCTGTCAAATAAATAGTCTTTTAAAAAAAGTATATAAAAAATTAAAAATAAATTTAAAATAAAAATACCACGTGATCCAGGAATTCCACCACTGGGTATTTACATAAAGGAAATGAAAACACTAATTCACAAAGATACATGCACCTCTATGTTTACTGCAGCATTATTTACAAAAGCCAAGATATGGAAGCAACAAGTGTCTATCCATAGATGAATGGATAAAGCAGATGTGGCATATATACACAATGGAATATTACATAGTCATAAAAAAGGATGAGATCTTGCCGTCTGAGAAAGCATGGATGCATCTAGAGGGTATTACGCCAAGTGAAATAAGTCAGAGAAAGACAAAGACCATGACTGCACTTATATATGGAATCTAAAAAAAAAAGTAAACAGAGCAGAATCAGACCTATAAACACAGAGAACAAACTGATGGTTGCCAGAAGGGAGGGGTGATGGGCAAAATGAGTGAAAGGGAGAGATACAAGTTCCCAGTTATGGAATGAATAAGTCATGGGAATAAAAGACACAGCATAAGGAATAAAGTCAGTGATACTGCAATACCGCAGGATGGTGACAGATAATAGCTAACGCTTGGGGTGAGCATCACATAACATACAGACAAGTTGAATCACCATGTGGTACACCTGAAACTAATGTAATATTGTGTGTCAACTATACTAAAAAAAAAAATGTTTTTTAAAAAACTAATTTATTGGGGCGCCTGAGTGGCTCAGATGGTTAAGCGTCTGCCTTCAGCTCAGGTGATCGGGCCCCACGTCGGGCTCCCTGCTCCGCGGGAAGCCTGCTTCTCCCTCTCCAGCTCCTCCTGCTTGTGTTCTCTCTCTGGCTGTCTGTCTCTCTGTCAGATAAATAAAATCTTAAAAAAAAAACAAAACAACTAATTTATTCATACAAGGTATCTAGAAAGACTAAAGGCCAAGAGTAAGTCCCTACTGTTGAGCAGCTGGGAGGAGGAGGAGGAGAAAGATGGGAATCCTAAAACCAATATATTCCAGTTACATCTTAGGATGGTCAATTTCTGAATTTATGTCACTTCCATGGAAAACTGTGTTCAGAGCTCCAATCAAATGACCCACAAACAGTATTTTTGAAGACTGACACCTGCCAATATACTGTCCAAAGATTTCAGACCAACACATATTTTTCATCTGCCAACAGTCTGAATTAGACATTTAACAGCTGAGCTGTTTGTCACAGGTCTCAAAATAATAACAGTTCTTGTGCAAGTCCAACCGGGTTTTCTGATTCCTTTTTCAATGCTTTAAAAAAACTGACTTTTCTGCTTATTCAGTCATTGACAAATTGACAATAAGTGGAAAATTCCCATCAGTGCATCAGTCTGAGATTCAAGGTAAGATTCAATGAGACTATTTATTCTAGCAGATGTCACAAGAGATTTTCAAAACATTCTTGTGTTTATTCATAACAATGGAAGGGAGTATTTTCAATAATAGATAATAAGTCTGGACTTATAAAGGCAAATTGCATAAAGAATCAAGAAAAGCACAAAACACAAAAACCAAAGTAGTGCTGTATGAAAAGAGAACTTCCTTAAAATGGCAAGTCTTAAAGAATAAATTATGGTTTTTCATAAATATTTCATTTTCACCACGATCAATTATTTCATATAGGCTGTGTGGTATTCTACGAAATATAACCAAAACAATCAAGTTTATGATTAAAACCTTTTCTGAAATCTCTATCTTATTATTGGTAAGGGAGCACTTTTTCGGATACAGGTTTTTTTTCCAATGAAAGCCACTGACAGTGGTTAATGCAGCAGGTGTCTATCTAGATTCTGGTAATGTATCAAATAACACATACCTAAAAAGTAGATTTAGCTAAAACCTAGTAAATACAAAATCATTTTACAGCTCTTTTTAACAATTACAAAAAAATTTTACACGTTTATTTATATACTGAAGTTTTCTAGGACATTTTTTTCCAGTTCATGTGTCTTATCTTTCCCAACTACATTGTAAAATTAATCACAGGTTCCTTAAAGATGGAGACTCTCAATACTGAATCCAACACAGATGATAAAACCCCTGGGGGAAATCATTATTTGGCCATGAGGCCTACCACAGTCTGATACAGAGCAGGGGACTAATGAATGTTGCTTGGAAGGAGCTAAAATGAATCCTATATATTTTTAAATAAGAGGTATTCAAAAGAGAACACAATACTTCACACACAGTAGGGCTCCAGTAAATATATGAAGCACTAATTGTGTTTAGTCCCCTTGCTTGGATTCCTGTTGGTACTCAGGAATTAGAAGTTACTTCCAACTAGATCAGTCCTTTTTTCCCCATTCAATGCAGGGTACAGGTGTCAGAAAATATGATGCACTTCACTTCAAAGTGGTTATTACTGGTTTCTATTTTACATGAGTGTCTCTAATTCTTGTGACGGTATGGAAACTGGAAAGCCTATTCAAGTGTTTACTTTGATCATGACACTGAAAATTCATTTAATATTGCATACATTAGTAGTATAACTGATTCTCTTTCTGAAAGTAATGTACTTAATGCATTAGCAAAGGAAAAGTCAATCTCAGTATTTTTAAACTACTATTTATGGATGTATACATATATTAAGTTCTATAAGGATTTTTTTTCCCTTTTGTAGGGGAGCAGGATCTAGAAGCAGCTCTCTTCAATGGAGTTTTTGTTTAAAAACAAAACAAAACAATCTCCCCCCCCCCCCAAAAAAAACCAAAACAATACAAACTGAAGAGCACAAATTCAAGTACAATATCATTCTGTTGAAATCCATCAGTTTCTGAACACTGGTATGTTGTCTATATGCAAAGATTAGAACTAAATGAAAGATACCTATATTCCTTAATGAGATATGAATTAGTGAGTTCCTAGGCACATAAAGTATTCATGGAAAAGCAAGATGCTTTCAGAGAACAACTTCATCTCAGTTAATTTCTTTGAGAACAAATCAAACCAAAGCAAATGGTAAGTGGGTTTTTCTCATTTTAACAAGACTAGTCCCCTCTAACCACTATCTAAATCCCCTTCTGTTTCTATCTAACTTCCAGAAAATTTAGGCTCAATTAGGGGTTAAGCCTCAAAAGTGCACAAGAGACTGACTTAACAAACAAATCCAAGAGGTTAACTACTAACTCAGCCAGTATGGGGTCAAATATCTGCCTAGCTACAACACATATGTTTATGAGCTGAGCATTTCAGGTATACAACTTGAAGTTTCTCCCCTACTACAAAGAGTAAATTATAATAATTCTTGAGAAGACAGTGTTCATTTTTGCTGAAGGAAAAATGAAATGAATGAGATGCGTAATGTTCTAAGAATAGTGAAATATAAGTACTAGAGCTCTAGAGAGCATCTAGTCCAACTCCCTTATTTTATACATGAGAAAACTAGAGCCCAGGAGTTAAATGACTCACCCATGGGACACACACAGCTTAGTAGTACAGCCAGGTCTAGAACTGGACACTCTTCATATCTCTTAAACCACTGTCTGTCTGTTGTTTTTATTATATCAAGTGTCTTCCGAACTTCTCTTCTAGTCCTTCTTGCTTTGGCAGTTTCCTGCCAATTTCAAGTGTGACCAATTCTGGACAGAAAAGGCAGCTTAAAAAGTTAATTTACAAGCTGCAGGCTACATATAAGTCCATAAAACACTAGGATTTTCTTCACGAATTGACTAGCAAGGACATTGCATAAAATGACTACTACTTAGAATTATAAATGCAATAGTTATGTATTTATTTAAAAGGTATGTTTTACATTTTGCAAGGCTTCCACTCTGACCCCTGCAATATAATACAATCAGTCTTTACCTTTTAAACGTAACAGTTTATTAAGGAATGTTTAACCAAATCTCTTACATGTGGTGGTTTAGCAGTGTTTTACATGCCTCTACGTATTGCCTACCTAAAAAAAAAGAAAGTACTAACTTCCCTATTTTAAAAAGGCCCTTCTTTGATTTATTTTGCTGGATTCTCTTCCTTATGGGCAATCTCTGACAAACTATCAAGCTCATAATTTCTCTTTAGTAGTTTATTTCTTCCCTGAAATATTGCATTCAGATTCATAATCCTGTTGACTAAGATCATAGAAAGCAAGCCAATAATTTGCCTGCTATATAGTAGAAGCTACAGAAAGTATCATTAAGGGGGTGCCTGGGTGGCTCAGCTGGTTTAGCGTTCAACTCTTCCTTTAGGCTCAGGTCATGATCTTAGGGTCCTGGGATTGAGCCCTGCTTTAGGCTCTGCACATAGTGGGGAGTCTGCTTGAGGTTCTCTCTCTCCCTCACCCCCCCTCGCCACTCTCTAAAAATAAATAAATAAAGCTTTAAAAAAAGAGAAGTATCATTAAGTACCACAATGTAAGAATAATGACTTAAATGTATTAAGAGCTGCCCCGGAGCTGGAAATGCTTTACATGTATTAACTCATTTAATCCTCACAACAACCATTTGAGGTGGATATTTTTACCATTCTGTTTTACAAATGAGTAAAATGAGATCCACAGAGATTATATAATTTACCAAGTCGCACACCTAGCAAATAAACAGCTACTAACCGGATACCTCACTCACTGCCTTAATGACACTTTTTATGGATTTCACTCAGTGTCAAGGTGAAAGCCCGAGGACTTTTTTGGCCTAAACTACCAGGGTTAATCCTGGATGAGGGGTGGAGGTAGACAGCCAAGACCCTGAAAACATTATATGCTTTAATCCCTCTCCTCACTTCCCAAAATGACATTGCTAAAAAAGGAAAAACAAAACAGTAACAATTTAAGATGAGCGGAGATTCAAAAGTCTCAAAAGAGAACCCCAACTATCTTGTTGCTATGATTTGCAGTAGGAGGCGAAACAGGACTGATTATATAAGCGAATGCTTAGGAAACCTTTTCTTAAAAAACAAAAAACACTGAGGGACTTTGGAAACCTTGAGCTGAAATGCAATCCAAACCCTGCATTTTCAAAAGAAGGAAGCTATAAACCCAAATGTTTCAAATGGTTTGTCGCCATAGATTTAGATCTAATTTCTGGAGTAGCGTGCTTCTCACCCTCTCCGCCCCCCACCCGGCCCAATGCTTGCAATTTAAGAGAGCTTACAATGGACCAGAATTTCAGACACCACTTACCCAGTGTTTTAAGTCTATTTGTAAGTCAGTTGTGGATGTCTATGAAAAACAGTATGCCAAATTCCAGGCCATGCCCCCAAAGCCTTCACAATACTCTGATAACTCCTCTTCAACTACACATTTTACCTAAGTTTCATATATAATGCCATTTTTATGATAAAAACTCACATCCACTCTAAATTCAACTTGGAACACTAAGCACCAACTTCTTTATTAAGCGGCACCTGAAAAGGGGCTTTCTCTGCCTCTCCAAGCAGATAGATGCATTGGGTGGTGGTGTGTGTGTGTTGGGGGGGGGGGGGAGGTAAGGGAGGGGATCCAGATCAGGGAAGAACAGAATAAACTCCCTTGGATATTTACAACTTACTAAATTTATATTTAACACAGACAATAATTATAGAAGTCAAACATGCCTTGGCTGTCGAAGAAAGAGGGTTATTGATTCACTTGCCCCCTCCCCTCCTCCCCACCCTTCATTTGGAAGTTCTGGACTTTATGAGGGCTATATGATATAATATCTGCCTACAGGGATTGGCATCTACCTGATAGGCAGGTATTATTCAGTTCAAGAAAAATGTTTCACAATGACATGACTTAAAATAATTCAGACACTTCCATATTTTAATTTACATATTTTATAGTAGTAAAAATTTACAATCCAATCTCTAATGACATTTTATCATCTGCAGTGAATCATTATGTATTAGTCACAATAAACTATAATATTATCAAGACTGAATAATAAAATGATCAGGACTGTAGCTAACATTTATTAGTGTACCAAATAAAAGTAAATCTAAATTATAAAAAGAAAAAACTTAAACCAATGACAAAGGGAATGTCTGCAGCAAACTGAAGAGCAACATTATGTAACATCCTCAATTTAGTTATGATAACATAGCCCCAAAAGATGAAGATAATTCCACTGAATTATTAAAGTGATAATGTAAACAATATTTGAAAGTCATACAACTTCTCAAATGAAACCAGTAAGCACATGAATCATTGCTCTTTGTGACCTAGGGCCTCATCTCCTTATCCTAAAAGAAACCTGTTATTTCTTACAGATGGGCATGAAATTGACCTGCAGATTGATACCACCACTTACTGGCAGTTTATGAAGCCTGACATCCAGTTATGCTTAAAGTTTTACTTCCTCACACGCTCGTGCTCTCTCTCTCTCTCTCTGCAGCTATTTGTAGTTACAGTTTGGGCATGAAATAGTTACCTAGTTTCCCACATATAACCAGTCCACTGGTGTTCTGTATCAGATCCTTCTTCCCCCTTCTTGCGGGAAAGGCACTACAAAGCCACTGAACACACTGCAGCAGTAATTATCTCCCCGTACATGGAAGGCGTGAAAGAAACTTCCCAAAGTGACATACAATTCCATGAACGTTTATGTCCTGGAATAACCCTAGAATAACCTCTATCTTATCTTCCAGTTAATAATGAAGATATGACTTATTATGATTCCATTTTAGAATTAAGCAAATTAGGGATTTACCTCTCGATTGAAATAGGAAAAAACATGAGAGCATTCTCAAAATATCTTAATATTTCAAAGCAGTCCGGTGAGACTGGACTTAAATGATTCACATCATCCAGGATACGAAAATTCTCTATTTAAATCAATTCTTGGCCAACAACAAGGAAATAATTCAATTTTAAAATTGGCAATAACTGGATTTTTTAATGAAATGAATGTAAAAGTTTTAAATTTATTTTCCCAATTTGTATAGAGAAGAAAAAAAAACTGCAATTCTGACTTAATATAGACTTAATTCAAATACTTAAGGTCAAACAATTACTAAAGTTTTTATTAAACTGAATTGGAAAGTAGTTTTTTTTAAGTCAAAATATATGAGAATTAGATTTGGCTTATTTAGCTTGTAAACGCAGCACTAACATCCCCCCCCATGAATGCTGGCTGCTCCTACTTTCTGCTTGCCTTCTCTTATGTTTACCATCACTACTACTCTGCCCCACTACCTCCCTTCAAAACCAGCATAGGTAAGAATTAAGATAACTGGACACTTAGTTTCACAATTTAGAATCTTCAGTGTTAACATACAATACTCAAAATGCTGCACCTTCTCCTTATATAATAGTGGGGGTTGGTGAGGGGATATACTTTGGTCAAAACACAGTTTATGTTACTGGTTGTGAATGATTACCAGTTTTGAAACTTCTCTTCAAATATCTACAACAACTAGAATATATTTCTAACTGAAAGCCTACCTTTACTTGAAGCAGGTAAAACTATGTGCACAGACCATCATATATATACATTATCTATACACTTGAACCAGTTATTTCAATTTCTAATGTAGCAGAGAAACAACGTGCTTTTCACATCAAATCAAATAAGCAGGTGCTAAACTCTGCTGTAATGTGATATTGTTACATAACAAGTTTCCTGTTGGCATCTATAAACACCTTGCAATATCCTATACAGTGTTACTAACTCTACAGTTAAATCTCTAAATTAGAAGATCTACAGATTAAGGATATACCTGAAAAACAATGTAGCAGGCAAAAGACACACAACCTTTCCCAGTGCAAAGTTTTTTGTTTTGTTTTTTTCTTCTACTTTTCCTTTCTGTTGAGTCTTTAACTAAAAGGTATCATCTTATACTTTTCAATGCATTTGATCCACACAAAGTAGGTATTGGAAGATAGCTGAGACAATCAACTTATTAATTTCCTGAATCTGATACAAAAATAACCAAGGGTGGAGAGGTTTATAGTAAACTCAACCTCCAAAACACACCGTGTCAAACAAAGGCACACATAGTACGCTTTTCAACACCCAGAAACCTTATTTTGGACATCAGTTGTTCTCATTTTCATGTTACCATTTCCATAACTGCTTCAGAGGCACCAGAAGATACTTCTATAACAATATACTACATTCAAAAAGAGAAGCAGTCTTCTACTTCCCCATTCTAGAAAAGCACCGTCTGTCAAAAATTTGCTTTTCTGCATTAAAGAAAATAAAATTTGACCAAAAATGTATATGAATCATTACTGAATTTATACATAATTACCATTCTTTAAAAGTTGGGGGCTGTATTTATTTTTTTTTCAGTCAAACTCAGTAACAAAAAGAACTGCGACCTCAACTAATAAATTGCATCTTGAAATATACATGATTGTGTTGTCCCCGTGTTACTTCCAATGGTAACTGACACGCCCCGAATTTAACTGTACCAGACAGTTCTATCTGTCCCATCGCTGACCAAACACTGCTTCTCTGTTTCTATTCATTATGTATTATAAGAGGTCTAAACACAACCCAGCATGACGAGAAAAAAATTACAATTCTTATGACAGCAAAGTGATGCATTCAAGTTCTCTCTTGCAGTACATCCCTATCTGTGAGCATTAACAGGCATTTTTGATAGAGCTAAAATGCGTTGGCTGCAAGCTCATTACTCTAAGAACCTTGGGCACCTTTCCTGCAGGTTTTCAGAAAACACTCGTAAAAACCAGGCACTATTCTAACCTTGCAAACCAAACTTGCCAAGAACCTTGTGCAATGATCAGTAACCTTGGCTACACCACCATCCGCCTCAAATTCACGGTCCTGGAGACCAATGCAGCAAAACCGAGGCTAGAGGCTAGCTAAAGCCCAACAGAACTGCCGCGCTTCTCCTCCGCCGCCCTTTCTGCCGCATGGAGAGAGGCAAGGGGAGAAGAGGAGTAGAGCTAAGCTCACCAGCTCTGAAGATGCTCCGGTGACCTCTGGCTGCGCGGCGAGAGCTGGGCCGGGAAGGCGCTAGTGCAGCCGCGGCGGGCCGTGTGGACTATGCCCCTGGTGCATTCCTCGCATTCCTGCACAATCTGTCGCCAGCCGAGGAGCCCGCGGCGCGCTCCCCCCCGCCCCCGGACACACACACCTGCCTATTTGCTGCGCCCCGAGCGGCCACGGCCGCCGCGGCGCCTCCACTGCTCGCGCTCCCCGTTTGTCGCACTCAGCCAACACGCAGCCAAATCCCGGCCCCGCCGCTCAACCCCTCGCTTCCCGGGTAGGGGGAAACGGGGAGAGAGCGAGGCAGCCCCAGCGGTGGGCAGGGACACCAGAACCGCCTGGGGTGGGGGGGTGCCGCAGCTCCGCTTCAACTCCTGGCAGGGTGAGAGGGAAGCCGCGGCGCAGGAGGGCAGCCGGGGAAGCTCCGGGCTGGGGAACCGGGAGGGGTGGAGCGTGAGGATACGCCGCGAAGAGCGAGGGGCGCACTGGCCAGAGGGGGGTGGGCAGGACCCGCAGGAGCGCGGGACTCTGGGGGCAAATGCGAGGCGGTCGCATGCAACAGGGGCGTGGGAGGAAGGAAAGGGGCCAGGATGCAGGAGCTGGAGGGACGGACAGACCGCCCCGAGGGCTGGGGACGGCGGGAGCCCCACGGTGTTGGGGGCGCGGGGCGGCGTGCCAGGCGGACGGGAGCGGGGGAGCCTCGGGGCAGACGTCCGGGAGGGCTCGGCGTGGCGCTGAAGTTCGGGGTTGGGGGCTCTGGATCCGAAAAAGCCAACGTGGGGAGGGTCCTGCGCGGCGTGCAGGGAAGACCCGGGGAGAGTAATAGCCGGGAAAAGCAAATGGAGGGTGAAACTTGTGCGCCTGCTGGGGGGAGGGGAGCAGGCAGGCGAGTGCGGGCAGGAACGCGAGGCGGGGCAGGAAAGCCGAGGCGGCCGCGAGGCGGTGGGGACGGAGTAACGGGAGGGAGGCGCCCGTCCCCCACGCGCCCCTCACGGGCAGGTCCGGGCTCGGGCGCGAGAGGGCTCGGGCCGGAGGTCTCGGGAGCAGGAGTCTTCGCGCCCTCCCGCGAGCTCGCACACTTACTTTCCAGGTTAGGCTGCGCCCGTCGTCGCTCGGGGGATCAGGGACATCTGCGCCGAGGGGTCGCCGCTGCGGCACCCGAAAAAATTAAAAAAGTGCCGCGGCCAAGCGGCTGCCCGCCCCTCCCTCCCCCACCCGCCCCCTCCCCCGAAGCGGCTCTCCCACCACCCCCGGCGGCGGCGGTGGCCAACTTGCCCCTCTACCCGGTGCCCATGGTGCCGCCTCGGCGGCCGGCGTCGACACGGAGTCAGCCCCGGAGCCCCCTCTACTGCCCAGAGGCCGGCGCCGCCGCCCGCCCAGCCGCCTGCCCGCCTGCCCAGCCAGCCCCGGGCTCCCGGGAACGTCAGCACGCCGCCGTCTCCGGACCTGCTCCCCGCCAACCCCATTGGTCGGAAGGAGAAGGCTGGCCCTCGCCATTGGCCCGGCCCTCATATTGAACCGGCCAATGCAAACTGCGGTTTCAGGTCGCCATAGAGACCGATGCTGTTAAGAGCGAGAGGGCCTGAAGAAGGTGGGGAGTGAGGCTGAAGGTGTCTCAGGTTTTGGGAGCGGGAGGGGGTGTAGGGAAGAGATACAGGGGGATTCCTGAGTGCTGGCTCTGAAACCTGAGGCAGCTTGTGCTTTGGCTTCCTGTCAGCCCCAGCTGTGCATGGTAGGGTTTGTCCCTCACCTCACCTCGAATCCATGAGAGCCTAGGAGAAGGCATTTCGCTTTTCCTGCGTCTGGGAGCCCCTGAGACTTTGACCTTTGACCTTTGACATGTGTGCAGCTTCTGCTACTCCAGGTGAGTTTGCACCCTATCCCTTAATTCGCTGTTTCCTGACGTCACTGATCCACCTGAATTCTATTTGTTTTCGTCCAGCCACTCCCCTTTCCCTGGGGCCGATCTTGCCTCAAAATGTTGGGTCTAAAAACTTATAGCCCTCCGTAAAGGAGACTCAAAGAATATTTCCTTTGAATGATATTTTGGTAAGGAAACAGGCTGACGTATATTATGTGGGATGTCATTGAGTCATCACATAAGATAATGTGTTCCCTGCTACTCCAAGCAAACCTCTAATCTCCCCATTGAAGGATATTTATTAAAGACCCACCTGTGTGTATATTCTGCACTGTGAGTTTGGCAGGTGCATGCTCTTTCCCCTAAGAGTTTACAGAGTGGGGAAAGACAGGTGACAAAGTCAATTCTTCATGCCTTCTGATGATCTCGGAGAGTAAAGGGAATAGATTACAGTTGACAGATGTTGTTTTCTGGGTATTTTCCAGTTTACCTCAAATTTGATAAAGAAATGAACTGAGACATGTACACAGAAAAATCTTGAGTTTTAATAACAAGTTCTTTGCTTTCCTTTAGTCACTTTGTGCTAGTTTGTCAATAACAATTGTTTTTTGTAAATAACTTTCATATTTAGATACTGGCTATTCAAGTGGGTCTTCATGAAAATATTAGGCTTTTAAGCATTATATTGCTCTATCATGTAGTCACTGATATTCTTAGGTTTCTTCCTTTGGTGATTTTGCCATGTTAGTAAGATGTAAGAAGACAATGTTTATGTTACCACCCTTCAAGTTGGAGGGACCATATTTTGTGAAAAAGCTGATAGGATTTTGGAAATTACAAATATTTATTGAGAGAAACAGATGAATGTGTGTGCAAGCTACATATGTCTAACTACTGTCCAGAATTTTAAGTTGAATAATATGCTTTGCTATTAGTTTTTATCTTACTATAATTGAAAATTACAAAAATAGATAAGACTTGTTAATATGGTACCTTGGGGGCGCCTGGGTGGCTCAGTTGGTTAAGCGACTGCCTTCAGCTCAGGTCATGATCCTGGAGTCCCGGGATCGAGTCCCGCATCGGGCTCCCTGCTCGGCAGGGAGTCTGCTTCTCCCTCTGACCCTCTCATGCTCTCTCTCTCTCTCTCTCTCATTCTCTCTCTCAAATAAATAAATGAAATCTTTATAAAAAAAATATGGTACCTTGATTGGAAAAACATCTTTTACAATTTGTGGTAAAATTTAAACTTAGTTGGTAATCCTATGCAGGGTTGAACTGTAGAACAAAACAGTTGAACATGTGAGTGTTCCCCCTAAATATTTCCAGAATTGGGAAGGAATCAGCAGGGACCATAGTGTGTGCTTGTCTCATGCCTTGCCATCACGGAAGTTTGCTCATCATGTTTTTCATTTCTGGCTTTTGTGTGTGTGTGTTTGTTTTTGGAGAATAGAAAAAGTAAAATGCAAATTTTATGACTCTTTTTTAATGTACTAAGAAGATAACAATGATTTGGTTTTAAAAAATATCTAATAATAATGAATAGAAGATGTATCTAATGGAAAGAATTACATTGATATTTCCTTTTTTCTTGCCTTAGGTTAGCATAGAAAGAAAACAAGAATTAATTTTTTTGACTCCAATAATCTTTTCTTTTTGTATTTTTCTCAGATCACGCATGATGAGTATTTTGATATTGTGTATTCCATGTTTGTAATGATTAAAGTGTCACTAAAATCTGTGAGTAAAGTCCCCTAAAATGTTGCTAATTGACATTATTATTATACTTATTAATTATTTTTTTGTAATTCTTATACACAGTTGAAAGATTTCTTTTGAACTTGCTCCTGTACTACCAAGCACTGCCGGATAAGGCTAAGAAATCACTTTGTTCCAGTGAAAGTCTATGCTATCCAGACTTGGCTGGGTCTTCACTGATTCTCTAAATTCCTTTCCTCATCAGGAGGGTGATTAAACAGGACACTTAACCAGGGACATTATCCAGGGCACTTCTCCCAAACCTGTCCTATTTCTGCTCTCCTCAAGCCCCCACTGTACTTTGTCTTCTTCCAGTTCTGTAAATGATCTTGCCTCATACTTAACTGAGGATCCATCATGAGGTTTCTCTCTTTAACACTCCTACCCCAGTCTCAATTTTTATACGGAATCACTTACTTCAATCCTGACTGAGAAGGGGTGCCACTCTTCTGTTCTAAACTCATACTCCCATTTCTATTCCTAAACATGGGCTATCTTACCTCCCCAGGAGTATCCTTTATTGATTATAATGTCTCTCTTAGATCATATGTTATTTTCTCATCCAAAAAAAATTTTTCCTTACATCTTGCATATATCTGACCCTTTGTGAAACCGCCCTTCTTCCAGCCCACCTCCCTCTCCATCTTATTGCCTTTTCTTCTCACCAAAAAACAGTCTGAAGGAAATTTCTTAAGGCTTTTATTTTTTTTAACATTCAATATCCTGGCCCTTGAATACAACTGAAAAGATTCTGAAGGTTGTGCACTTTCTCCTCAAAATCCAACTTTTGCCAGTAAAGTTCTCTCTTACAAAAGGGCCTTTTACTTGCAAATTGCAATGCCTTAATTCCAGATTTCCAGTGAGGGGTAGAAACCATTGTCTCCCACTCTGAGGTTCCATATAAATGCAAATGAACAACTTGAGAAGAGGGAGCATTTAACCTGCTAGCCAAACCACCTAGGTAGGTGGGGTCTAACTGCTGGGAAGTAGAGGTGGGAAGAGGGAGCTCTACTGAGCCTGACTGTGGGATCCAGGGCAAAGTTCAAAAGACTGAAAATGTTTGCTGAGTACCACCTTCAAGAAAAAAAGTAAATTGCAGAAATCAAAGGGATTTTTTTCAGTTACCATCTCAGAAAGAAGTCAATCAGAACCTTTCATGATTATGAAAACTTTGTGACTTTCCAATGTTTGTTATTTTCATATTAGCTCATAATGATTAGTATTCCTGAAAAATAATAGCAGAGGCAGCAAGGAAAAGGGAGAGAGCATAAACACTGCCTCCTTTCTCATTCTTGGAAGCCTATGGAGAAGGTGGGAGCAATAAATATAAGAATTCCAAAAAACACACTAATTAATAGTTGCTTTTTTTGTTTGTCTTTAAAAGGAATGTTAAAACAGAGGCAGGTGGCAAATGAGGGAAAGAGAACAGTGGAATAAACTGGTCCTGAGAATGGCAGCTAAAGCTTAATAATAGTTCAGCTCAGGTTTTCAGGATTGACTGTGTCCCACCTCCAGACCATTCTCTGAATATGCAAATCCTCCCCTGCCCTTAGAGGCCCAGCCCAATAGTTACCTCTAAAGCCTTTCCTGAAAATTTCCCCACCTTACCCACACCTCTAGAGAGGGTGATTTCTGCCTTAGTATTTTATTGTAGCACTCTTTACCCCATGGTGTAGTTACTGCTGTGTGAGCCTTCTCTCCTAGATGATAGGATACATGTAATAGTCATGGCTGTATCCTCCATAGTGCCTTGGACTACTAAAGTGTCTCCCACACTAAGAAAAGCCAACATCCATTAATCCTTATTTTAGTCCTTGGAAGAATTTGACTTCCAACAAAGAAAACATAGAATCAGTAATGTTGGGAGGTACTTACAAAAAGATGGGACTAGAGGTTCAATGTAGAGAAGTGAGATAACATGTGGCAGAGCAGAGGAGAGGTTTCTGCCATGTAGTCTCCCAGGAGAGAAAAGCCTTAGATCTTATCTCTAAGAGGACCTGTCTCTGCCCCTCTGTGAGGGGGGATCAGTGTGAGAAGGACTGGCTGCATGTGCTTTGGGATGAAGTTATCATATTCAGAGCTAAAATTCTGTGTATTGGGAAAAGCAGTTGAAACTCAGCTTTGTCAAGCAGATTGAATAAGGGTTACCTACATTTTTTTCATCCGAAGTATCCAGGTTGCTCTGTTTTTTGGAACACAGTGGAGTCATGAGAATGTAACAACTTTATAAAATCATAAAGGCATCAAACACCTGGTAAGTGTAATAGACACGTTTCCAAGGACCTATATCCACAGCCATTGAAGTATGCAGCCCTGCAAACTTCATGACCTAGCATCTGTCCATGGTCTCAGCCAGGGGAGACCTGATTCAAATGTAACCAGTTCATTGCAGACCATTGGCCATAACCTATAACAGTACCAATCAGATTCATCTCCTGAATATTTGGAATTTAGAGAACAAGTGAGCCAGAGAGAACTGCTGCCTTGGCCCTGATGTTTTCTGGGCTCCTATTCTCCCCACGAAGCCAGAATACACTTCATTTTTTAGTATTCCATGAGCTGTTTCTTATAGTCACCCCAACACATTCTTTTCTGGCTTTGCCTTTAGTGAGTCTCTGTTTCTTACAATAAAAAGATTTCATGACAATATTATGCAAATATTTGACAACAAAACAGAACCTGTATTATGACCATCTTATCGCACTACAAAGAGTAACAGTCTAAAACTGTCTAACAAACAAACTATAAAAAATGACCTGCCTAGTTCCAAATATTGCCAGTCTCAGTTGGGGAAAAGAGCTTTATTTAGTGTTGTGTCTATTCCCCAACCCCCCCCACTCACCAAACTCAAAGCCTTATATTCTTCAACTCAATTCTCCTCCTGTGAAATTGGGAGCAAGAGAAGAACTTTGAGAAGATGAGCAATAGGATTGCTTTTTCAAGGTAGAATTATTTGCCATGCTACTGATGTAGGAAGGAAAAATTAGAATTTATATTTATTTTATACATGTACAGTAATTTTTTAGAAACTGGGCTAAAACATAAAAATGAGATAGGAAAATTACCGGAGATATCAGTGACCAAACAGCTCAGGGGAAACAGACTCTGAAGTCTAATTTCCAGCAATTTAAAGAAAACCTTTCAGGAGGAAAATCGGACTTAATACAATATTGCTATAATATTTAGCCAAAATAATCCAATTTTCAACAAAAAATTTCGAGACATGCAAAACAAAACAAAACAGGAAAGCACAACCCAAATTCAGAAAAATAGGTAACCAATGGACATGCTGAGTGGGCCTACTTGTTGGATTGTACAACTTATCCAAATCAGCTACTATAAGTACATTTAAAAACTTAAAGGTAGGGGTGCCTGGGTGGCTCAGATGGTTAAGTATCTACCTCTGGCTCAGGTCGTGATCCCGTGGTCCTGGGATCGAGCCCCGCATCAGGCTCCCTGCTCTGCAGGAAGCCTTGCTTCTCCCTCTCCTGCTCTCCCTGCTTGTGTTCTCTCTCTGGCTATCTCTCTACCTGTCAAATAAATAAAATCTTAAAAAAAAAACACACACAAAACTTAAAGGTAAAATGACTCAACAAATAGGGACTCTCAATAAAAATATAGAAAATATAAAAAAGAAATGGAAACTACCCACTCTGAGGAACAGAAAGAAAAAGAAGTTTGAAGAAAAGTGAACAGAGCCTCAGAAACTGTGGATAGCTGGGAGTACAAGAAAGAAAGGAGGGATAAAAGGGTATATAAAAAATATTTGAAGAAGCAGCAACCTAAAACTTCTCAAATTATATAAAAAATTTAATATACAGATCAATGAAACCCAGTAAATCCTGAGTAGAATAAACATAAGAATCAAAACTAGATATATCAGATTGCTAAAAGACCAAGACAAGAAAATTTTGAAGCAACAAGAGAGTAACGACTCATTATGTACAAGGAAACCACAGTAAATTAATAGCTACTTCTCATCAGAAACAAAAGAAGCCAGAGAACAATGGAAGAACAGATTTGAAGTGCTGAAAGAAAAAAAATCTATGGATAAAGAATTACATATCAAGCAAAAATGATCTGTCAAAAATTAAGGTGACAGTCCTCATAAATGACCTATGTTAGAAGTATACTAGTTACTGATGGAATCCATATAGTTGCCAGCTTAGAGTGAAGCCTAAAGCAAAAGAAGGCCGTCAGACAGATGCAGGTACTTGGCAAGTCAACAGTTTCCATTTGTAAAGTAGCTCTAGACTCAGTGCCAACCCTGGGACATCAAATGATCACCACACCAAACTGTTGAATAAAGTACTAGAATTGAAGTTATTTTCCTTAAATAAATTTTGTGAAAATATGACTTCATTAGTTTCTTAACCCCAGAACTATCTGTCTGCTTCATAAAGGTGGCAATAAGCTGATTAGAACAGTAGGGGAGAGAACATAAATCACGTATAAGAGCTCTCCTTATATCCTATCCTCCATCCATGGCACCTGGCCCTTCCCATTCCTGGACCCCTGTTTCCTTTACACACCTGGTCAGTTAATTCTCATCACAGGGCTTCCACACAGCTGGTTACAACTTCTGTGCATCTCAGGTTGAACTAGGGGGATAAGTCAACAGCACCTGCTAGTACATTATCTTGTTAGGAACCACAAGTCAAGAAATGCCATATTTTTCTGTCATTTAATAGCTTTTAAAAATAAGGAAAAAATGATGAAAATAGATGAAGAAAAGTCAATTGACAAGATACAGCACCCGTTCATGATACAAATGTCCAAGAAACTAGCAACAGAAGGGCACTTCCTTGATGTGATAGAGTGCATCTATGAAAAACCTGTAGCTGTCATCACATTTGTGGTAAAAGACTGAATTTTTTCCCTTAAGATTGAGAATAAAATGATATCTACTCTTACCTCTTTTATTCAACATTGTTCTGAAGGCTTTGGCCATTGTATTAAGGAAAGAAAAATAAATTAAAGGCATATAAGTTGGAAAGGGGAGTTTAAAGCTATCTTTATTTACAGATGACATGATCGTATACATAGAAAATTCTAAATATACAACAAAAGTAACACTAGAAGTAATAAATGAATTTAACAAGGTCACAAGATACAAGATCAGTTCATAAAAATCAGTTGTATTTTTATATACTAGGAATTAACAATTTGAAAATAAACTTGAGAAAACAATTCCCTGCATAATAACATGAAAAAGAAAAAGAACATGAATTTTATAAATGTATAAGATCTCTGACCTATAGATTCAATGTGATCCCTATCAAAATCCCAGCAAACACTTTATGTAGAAATTGATAAGCCAGTCTTAAAATGCACATACAGGGGTGCCTGGGTGGCTCAGTGGGTTAAGTGTCTGCCTTCTGCTCAGGTCATGATCCTGGGGTCCTGGGATCCAGCTCCACATCGGGCTCCCTGCTTAGCGGGTAGTCTGCTTCTTTCTCTCCCTCTGCTGCTCCCCCTGCTTGTGTTCTCTCTCTGTCAAATAAATAAAATCCTTTAAAAATGCACATACATAGAAACAAGAATAACAAACAAAAAACCCTCAACAGAATAGGAAGAATTGCAATATCCAATTTCAAAATTTATTAAAAAGTTACAGTAATAGAATATAGTATTGGCATAATGATAGCCATGTAGATCAATGAAATAGAATAGAGGGTAGAGATAATAATTCATTGTAATAATAGAGATAATAATTCAAATGTAATAATTCATTACATTTATGGTCAATTGATTTCCAACAACGATGCCAAGGTAGTTCAGTGGGGAAAGGGGTGTCTCTTCAACAAATGCATTGGATATCCATATGCAAAATAATGAACTTATATTCTTACCTTACAACACACAGAAAAATTAACTCAGTTTGCATCATAGACCTAAGAATTAAACATATGAGACTTCTGGGGCACCTGGCTAGCTCAGTTGGAAGGGCTGCAACTCTTGATCTCTGAGTCATGGGTTCAAGCCCCCATGTTGGGTGTAGAGATTATTTAAAAATAAAATCTTAAAAAAAAATTATAAGACTTCTGGAAGAAAACATAGTACAAGATTTCTGTGACTTTGCTTTAGGCAAAGATATCTTGAATATGATACTACATCATGATCCATAAAAGAAGAAATTGATAAAATGGACTTAATAAAAATAAAAGTTTTTTTTTAATAAAAATTTTGTCTTTCAAAACACATTAGTAAGAAAATGAGAAGATAACCCATAGACTGGGAAAGAATATTTTCTTTTTTCTTTTTTTTTAAAGTTTATTTATTTATTTTTAGTAATCTCTGTGCCCAATGTGGGCCTCAAACTCTTGACCTTGAGAACAGGAGTCACATATCTTCCAAATGAGCCAGCCAGGTGCCAGGGGAAAGAATATTTTCTAATCATAATCTGATAAAGGACTTATATCTAGGATATATATTGAATTTCTAAACATCTAAAGTAAGAAGGCAAGCAACTCAATTTAAAAATGTACAAAACATTTCACCAAAATGTTATACAAATGGTTAATCATCACAGGAGAAGATACTCAACATGATTAATCATAAAGGAAATGGACATTAAAACCATAATACAACTATACAACCACTAAAGTGGGTATAAGGCAAAAGATTAATAATACCAAGTGATGAAAAGGTTGTGGAAAACTGGAACTATCATAAATTGCTAATTGGTATACCCACTCTGGAAAACCATTTGACAGTTTCTTTAAAATATAAATATAAATTTACCATATGACTCAGCAATTCTACTTCTAGATGTCTACTCAAGAAATAAAAACACATGTCCACACAAAGATGTTTACATCAATAATATCAGTATTATTCATAGTTGGAAAAAAACTAAATAATCAAAATGGCTATCAACTAATGATTAGATAAAATGTGGCACAATGGAATACTATTCAACAATAAAAATAATGAACTATCGACACTTGCTACATTAATAAACCTGCAATATATTATGCCGAGAGGAAAAAAGTCACAAAAGGCCACTTTTTTTTAAAGGTTTTATTTATTTATTTATTTACTTATTTTAGAGACAGAGCTTGAGTGGAGGGAGGGAGGGAGGAGGGAGAGGGAAGAGCTTGAGTTGAGGAGGAGGGAGCGGGAAGAGGCGAAAGAATCTCAAGCAGAGCCCCCATGCTGAGTAGCCAGCTTGATGAGGGGCTCGATCTCACGACCAGGAGATCATGACCTGAGCCAAAACCAGGAGTGGGACTCTTAATTAATTGAGCCACCCAGGCACCCCAAGGCCACATGTTATACCATTTGTATGACACTTCCAAAAAATAAAAAGAGAGAGACAAAAAGCAAATTAGTGATTACCTTGAGCTAGGCTGGGAAGATTGAATGCAAGTGGCTATGACAGAACATTTTCAGGTGATGGAAATATTCCAGAACTAAATGGTGGTGACGATTGCACAATTATACATTCATTAAAAGTAATCACATTGTACGCTTATAATGGATATATTTTCATGGAATATAAATTATGTCTCAATAAAGCTATTACAAACAAAAACTTTTAAAAAATGACATAAGCACATCATGTTAAAACTCTCATTTATGAAAACTTAGTAAATTTGGAAACAATTTTCTAACATGATTGAAAATCTTCAAAATAGCATTTCAGTGGATTGAGATGCCATTGTTAAACATTAAAGAAAAAAAACTTGCAGGGAAAACTGATTGATAGGGAAGTCAGAAATTTGTTAGAGAAAAAGCCTAAATTACAACCTTAGTATAACTATTGGTTGGAGTTGAAATTTAAGTGTCATAATTGAGTACATGAAGCCAATTTTGTATTTCTTCCATATCTTTTTGTGGTATCTATTTTAGCCTTTATAGCCCTTATAGCCAAGTTATGGGAGTAAACTGATCTTAAACTTGAATCCTTCTATGACCAGGTATTAAACCATGATTTTCAAGGTGATGCAACATTTTCTATCACAAAACTCTCACTAAAATTTATTTAAATTATCAATACTATAGGGGCACCTGGGTGGCCCAGTCGGTTGAGCATCTGACTCTTGGTTTCAGTAGGGGTCATGATCTCAAGAGTCATGAGATCAAGCCCCAAGTTAGGCTCTGTGCTCAGCAAGGAGTCTGCTTGAGATTCCCTCTCTCCTTCTGCCCCTCCCTCAAATAAATAAATCTTTTAAAAAAATTACCAATACTATATATTTCAATACATCTTTTTTCATACTTATGGATTGTCCTATATTTGTGTTTTATAATTTATATAATGTTAGTACGATATTACATTTAAATAATTTGTTTAGTAATAGAGTATATGATTGAATGTTTGCAGACCTCATTTTTAATAGAACATCTTTAGATAAAATGTACATTCTTTCCCTCTGGTTTTTTTTCTGTGGGTTTTTTAGTTTTTCCTCTTCTGTCTACCCCAGGTGGTAGAAATAAGTCTTTGGAAAACTGCATTCTAATTTTTTGATGTTTTCTTTGTGTTGAAGATCAGTTAGATCATTTACCTCTAACAAGTCACATTTGAATTTCTAACATCATTAGAGTCACTCATCATAACCGTGATCCATCTTAGAGAGAAGTGAAGTCTCAAGTGGTATTGAGAAGATTATTCTTCTTTTGACACAGCCAAATGATGTGAAAGTGAGACATAAATAAGAAAAATACAGTAGAAAGAAGGCCAAGGAAATTGCCATAAAGTAGAGAATTTGAGAAAAGAAATAATTCCACCCACACAGAATTAATTCATTTCTATGGGCAATAGAAAACCCGATTTCAAAACTCTAGGCTTTCAATGATTTACTATTTGGCTTTGCAAAACTCATTTATTTTTCCACTACTGCCCCCACATTAATGAAAATGAGGCATAATATACTTCTCCTTTCTCACAAACACTACTCATTAACTTTTAACTTTGAAAATGTGAAATACGTAAACTTCTAAACTTTTAGTATGAGTATACTACTGTACCTATATCTGAACATAAATACAGGGGTCTTTGGTATCTAAGAGATTATATATGAAAAGGTCTCCTCATTTCTACTTTACTTCAACTTTCCTTTTTGCTTTCTTCCTTCTATTTCTCAACAGGTAAAAAAAAATTTAATCAGTTATCATAGTCTAAAATGCCATAGATAACAACCATTAACATTTTATTAACTTATTAATATCCCCTTTTTGAAGCCACTATAAATAATTTTCTCATAGACTTAGGTTAGGTGGTGTATCATAATCTCATTGGGTCAAATATACCTAAATTATATTTTCATCTAATGTTTATTTCAATTATCAGTTTTCTAAGATTATAGAGTTTTCAAGCTAGAAAGAAAATTAGAGATTACAAACCAGCATTAAAACTGGCTATATAACTCTCACCTAAGATTCCTTTTTCATCCAACCTTTTTAATCTCTCTAGTAAAGAAGAAATTAATGTGATTTAGACATTTCACTCTTTGCCATATATACATGTGTGACTAAATTTTTCAAAGCTAAAATAATTTCAATTTAAAAATTTGTATAGGAATAAAACAGTAGAGGTTAAAAAATATGCTTATGCCAAGAACTCTCTTCCTTGCATTTATAAATGACTACTTTATCTACACTGCTCTCCTACAATACTATTTGCCTATTGAGAAGATGATAGGTAAGGTATTTTGTGTTTAATCTTCAACATGTATGCTCTGTAATTATTTTTTATGGTCCTGAAATTGAGTCAAAACCTATTGACTACCACTTCTATGTTTTAAAAGCTGACAAAGTATGTTTGATATAGTTGGTGGAAGAGCACTGAGCTCAAAGTCAGGAGATCTGGTTGGGTTCTAGCCTTGCCTATGCTACCTGCTTCTTCATGTCTTAGACAAGTCATTTAATCTCTCTGGCCCTGTGTTTACTGATTTGTAAAATATATCAGTCACACTCAAATCTTTTCTGGGCTTAGGTTAATTTGTGTATAAAATGAAATGCTGCATGATCTCATTCTAAACCTTGGCTTTGTTTCCTTTATTTTCTTGAAGGAAATTTACCACAAATGTTTATCACTTTGATGTACCCCTTAAGTCTATTTCCACCACCCTCTTTGTTCTCATGTTCTCATAAACTGCCTTTAAATACACTGCTTTCTTTTTCTTGGTTCAGTATCTGTCTCTCCCCTTAACTCCCACTTGTATCTTGCCTTCTTTTCTCTCCTTCTAGGACCTTCCCCTTCCCCCTAGGGAGCAGCTCTCTACTAAAAAAAAGCGTGACAGAGGTCCACTTCTCTGCATGTTGAGGAACACTGCCTATGAGTTGTCTCCCTTCGCTGACAGGGAGAATAGAGAGGAGAATAGAGAGCATGGGCTCTCCAGCCTGGGTATGTATCTGGTCTCTACCACCCACTAGTTGTAAGATCTTTACCTCAGTTTCCTATTCTGCAAAATAGGAACAACAGTGTTACCAAAATATCACTGTGAGTCTTAACTCAATCAAAATAGGTAAAGCTTTTAGAATAGCGCCTGTCTTGTAAGAACTTGCTCAATAAATGTTCACGATTATTTTTTTTTAAGATTTTATTTATTTGACAGACAGAGACACAGCGAGAGAGGGAACACAAGCGGGGGGTAGTGGGAGAGGAAGAAGCAGGCTTCCCGCGGAGCAGGGAGCCTGATGCGGGGCTCGATCCCAGTACCCTGGGATCATGACGTGAGCTGAAGGCAGACGCTTAACGACTGAGCCACCCAGGTGCCCCTAAACGTTCACGATTATTGCATCCACTCTATGGACCCTCATAAAGTGGAAATCACTTTAGCACTTCTTTTCCTAGAAGAGGAAAAGATAAAGCTGAGGCGAGGGAATAGCTCTGGGGGAATTGAATGGTGTGTTCATACAGATGGGGGCCTTTTGTGACAACATTCTGTATTTCCTAGGCCTTGCCCTTTACTTTTCATCCTACTGAGATGTAAATGTTGGGCAAAAGCACAATGAAGAGAAAGACAGGCACAATTTGTAGGTGATGTACCTTTTATTTAATTTGCAGGAATGGCTACCTAATGGCAGCTTTTTCCTCCAAGTAAATTATCTGTTTGAAACGTGTTTTTTTTTGTTGTTGTTGTTTTCTGCCAGCATTTTGAACTGGCGTGCCATAATTATTATACTCTAAAACATTAAAGAAAAAAGCCCAAGAATTGTTCTTTGGGCAGCTCTATTTATGTAAGGCTCCATTTGAGAAATAGCACTGGAAAAAACTGTTCTTAGCAAAGAATGTTAATTGATGAAAACATTTCTTTGCTAGCAATCTAAGGGAAGCAATCTGTTCTTAGCTCTTTAAACCACAAAATAGATTTAGCCATTCATGAACAAAAGCCAATTATTTATTTTCAATACTACCTTTAACAAGTCTTTGTTTTTGATAATGGAGCTCTCTTTCTATTCTCTATCAAAGCAGGTTTTAAAAATATAACTGCTCTTTTAATAAGAAAAAGGCAGCCGAATCTAATACCAAGATTCTCATTTGGGTACAAAGCATATTTTCCACTTCAATATTCAACTACATGAGCTTTTTAAATGGGGAGAGGCTTATCCATTTTGATTAAGGAGTCCATATACCTAATATTCTATAAAGCTAGCATAACAAATAGGTCATATGAAAAAAATAATTTTTTATTCATATAAAAAAAGATAATTTTGCTGCTGAGAAGCCAAAATTTTATAGTGTTTAGAAAATTATAATACTGTACATACCTGATGAACATGGAAGATATTGAATCTGGATCAACCAATGAGTATTTTACTTTTCCTCATGCTTTTCTAGGAAAGAAGGAAAATGTTAGTACATCTACTTTGTCAGGTCATAAATACTATTTTTGACGCTCAAAAAGAAATATATCAACAAAAGTAGAAATTAGAATTCCCAAGACATAAGATGTCACTTGACAAAAAATATGCCTTTTAATAGAACATCTTCAGCATATTTTTATTTCAAATACTAAAATAAGAGAAAAAGTCACATATCACATGATCGTGGAAGAAACTGATATACAACTGATATACAACTCAGTAACAACAAAAAAATGGATTAAAAAATGAGCAGAGGAACTAAATAGACATTTTCCAAAGACAATATACAAATGGCCAGCACATACATAAAAAGGTGTTCAATATCACTAATCATCAGTGAAATATAAATCAAAACCACAATGAGATATCACCTCACACCTGTCAGAATGGCTATCATCATGAAGACAAGAGATAAGAATTGGCTAGAATGTGGAGAAAAGAGAACCCTTGTGCATTGGGTGGGACTGTAAACTGGTGCAGCCATTATGGAAAACACACACACAAAGACACACATGCTGAACTATTATTTAGCCATAAAAAAGAAGAAAATCCTGCTATTTGAGACAACATGGATGGACCTTGAGGGCATTAATGCTGAGTGAAATAAGACAGGCAGTAAAAGATAAATACTGTATGATTCTCATTTATATGTGGAATCTAAAGAGCCAGAATGCACAGATACAGAGAACAGACTGGTGGTTGCCAGAAGCAAGGAAGGAGAGTGAAATGGGTGAAGGGTTCAAAAGGTACAAACTTTCAGTTATAAGTAAGTCCAGGATGTAAACAAAATGGTGACAGAAGTTTAAAACACTGTATTATGTATTTGAAAGTTGCTAAGAGAGTAGATCTTGAAAGTTGTCATACAAACACAAAATTTCTGACTATGTGAAGTAATAGATGTTAACTAAACTAATAGTGGTAATTATTTCACAATATATACATACATCAAATCATCATGTCATAAACCTAAAACTAATACAATGTCATATGTCAATTATATTTCAGTAAATGGAAAAATGGTTAAATGGTAAATTTTATATTTTTTATCACAATAAAAAATTTATATTGTTATCACTCCTACTAGTAAAAAGAAGCTACAATTACATAAAAAATAAGGAAATCGGTAGATGGTCCAGGATATATAAGGTAACTAAATTCTGTGCTTATTTTGCAACCTTCTAATCAGATATTTCTGATTTATTTTAGATTTTTTTTGTGTGATACTTAATTTAGAAATGTTATGGTTAATATAATTAGTTCTGCGAATCTCTTCATTTTGCTTCTCATTTATTGTACATTTAGATTTTTCACAGTTCAATTTGGCCAGTTGATAGCTCTAGAAATCAAAATCCCTTTTTTTTATTAGGACCCATGTAAGAGATGTTTAACATCTCCTTAATTTGTCCAAACTTGGGGATATATGCTAATCCACTCACCTCAGGATTATAATAGTACTTCAGATTTTGTTCCAAGTTTTCTTTCCATGAAATCTTTGGACAGTCTGCTTATATAGCACCTAGGAGGTGGTTCTCATTGTTGAGCATATTACATTTACTTTTTATTAGACTACTGAACAGCCATCAGATAAAAACCATTCAGATATGAGCAGTGTGAAGTAGATTTGTTAGTCATTTTTATTTGCACCATAATATCTAACATTTACATAGCATTTACTGTATGCCTGACACAGTTCTAAGCACTTCATATATATTATTTCATTTAGTCTCTATGAGAACTGTATGAGGTAGGTATACTATTATTATCTTCATTTTATAGTGAATTATGGCACAGATAAGTTACTTCATTTGTCCAAAATTACTCACCTTCTAAATGGCATAGGCTGGAATTTGAACCAGCTTGAGTTTAGTTCTGGAGTCTGGCCTTCTATGCCCTGTATTACTTGGAAAACTTAGAGTTGAGTTTCTAATTTCCAAATCATCCAATTTCCTGATACATCTTTATTTTTTTCCTGTTTCATATTTCTCCTATCAATATTGAACATTAGGATGGAGATGAGTCGTATTATTTTTAAATCAACTTTATTAAGGTATAATTTACATAAAACAAAATGTACTTATTTTAAGAGCATGGTTTGATGAGTATTGACAAACCATTCATCCACATAAGCACCAATAGAATCATTTCTATCACTGTGAAAATTTTCTTTATGCCCCTTGCCAGGCAACAATTGGTCTGCTTTTTGTCATTATACATTAGATTTATTTCATTTAAATGGAATCATACAACATGTACTCTTTTGTGTCTGACTTCTTTCACTCAGCATAGCAATTTGAGATGCAGCCATATTGTGTGTATCATTAGTTCATTCCTTTTTATTGCTGAGTAGTATTGTATTATATGTATATACTATAATTTGTTTATTCATCTACCAGTTTATGGACATTTGAATTGTTTCAGTGGTTATTATAAATAAGCTGCTATGAACATTTGTGTACAAGTCTTTGTGTAGGCATATATTTATATTTCTCTTGGAATTGCTGGGTCTTATGGTACGTTTATTTTAACTAAGAAACTGCCAACATTTTCCAAAGTAGCTATACCATTTTATACACCCATCAGCAATGTATGAAGTTCCACTTGCTTTATATTCTTGTCAATACTTGGTACTGTCAATATTTTAAATTTTAGCTATTCTAATGTGTGTAGTGGTATCTTACTGTGATTTAAATTTGCATTTCCCTGATGACTAAAGATGTTGAACATCCTTTCATGTGCTTATTGGGCATGTGTAGATCTTCTATTGTGAAGCATCTGTTCAAATAATTTGCCTTTTTAAATTGGTTTGTCTTACAATTATAAGTTATAAGGTCTTTATATATTCTGGATTCAGGTTCTTTGTCAGATATATATATCACAGATACATATACATATATCATATATAGATATGTATATCAGATACCTATATCTCCTAGTGTTTTGTTTGCAATTTAAGTTCCTGAACAGTGTCTTTGAAGAGCAAAAGTTTTAATTTTGATTAAGTCCACTGTTTCAATTTTTTCATTTATAGTTTGGGCTTTGCTGTCTTATCCGAGAATTCATTGTCTACTCCAAAATGATGAAGATTTATGTGTTTTTTTTCTAGAAGTTTTATAATTTACCTGTTATGTTAATTTTTAACGTATGGTATAAAGCAAGGTTTGACTTTCATTTTTTTTCAGTAGATATCCAGCACCATTTGTTAAAAAGACCATCCTGTTGTCATTGAATTTATCAGTGTATGTTTGTCAAAATCAACTGAGCATAAAACTACAGTGAGCTATTACTTTATATCCATTAGGATGGCCATTATTAAAAAAGATAAAAAATAAACCCCCAAGTAACAAGTGTTAGCAATGATATGGAGAAATTGAAGCCCTGTGTACTGCTGGTAGGAAAGTAAAATCGTACAGCTGCTGTGGAAAACAGTATGTCCGTTTCTCAAAAAATTAAATATAGAATTACCATATGGCCCAGCAATTTCACTTCTAGGTATATATCCAGACGAGTTGAAAGCAGGGACTCAAACAGATATTTGTACACCCATGTTCACAGCAGCATTATTCACAATAGCCAAAGGTGGAAGCAACCTAAGTGGCCATGGATGGATGAATGGATAAACAAAATGTCTTATGTACATATAATGGAATATTATTATTCATCTTGAAAAGGAAGGAAATTCTGACACACACTACAACATGGATGAATCTTGAAGACATTACATTAAGTGAAATAAACTGGTCACAAAAGGACAAATATTGTATGACCCCGAAGTAGTCAAATTTATAGAGACAGGAAGTAGAATGGTGATTTCTAGGGGCTAGAGAGGAGGACAATGGGGAGTCAATGTTAAATGAATATGGAGTTACAGTTTGGAAGGTGAGAAAATTATGGAGATGGATGATGGTGATAGTTGCACAACAATGGGAAGGTACTAAGTGCCACTGAACTGTACACTCAAAAATAGTAAATTTTATATTATATATATCTTACCACAATTTAAAAAATCAACTGACCATATTTGTTGATTTTATTTCTAGACTTTCTTCTGTTTCATTGTTCTATATGTCTATCCTTATACCAAAACCACAATGTCTTGATATTTGTACTTTTTATATAGTCTTAAGATGAGAGAGTGTAAGTTCTCCAACTTTGTTTTTCCTTTCAAAATTATTTTGGCTGTTCTAAGACTGGCTTTTCTGGATAAATTTTAAAATCAGATTATCAAATTCTATTTTTTAAAGAAGCCAACTGGGAAGTTTATTGGGGTGGCATTACTTTTTATATTACTATGGGGAGAACTGACAATAACATCAGTTTTTGATCCATGAATATAGTACATCTCTTTTTTTATTTATATTTTCTTTAATGTCTCTTGGGAATATTTTACAGTTTTTAAGGTAGAGGTCTTTTTTTTTTTTTTAGATTTTATTTATTTATTTGACGGAGAGATACACAGCAAGAGAGGGAACACAAGCAGGGGGAGTGGGAGAGGTAGAGACAGGCTTCCTGCTGAGCAGGAAGCCCAATGTGGGGCTCCATCCCAGGACCCCAGGATCATGACCTGAGCCGAAGGCAGAGGCTTAACGACTGAGCCACCCAGGTGCCCCAAGGTAGAGGTCTTGAATATATATTGCTATATATTCCTAAGTAGTTCATAGTTTTGATGCTATTTAAATGGTATTTTTAATTTCATTTTCCAACTGTTCATCACCAACATGTAGAAATACAATTGAATATTGCATATTGTTATATCCTGTGACGTAGCTAAACTCACATTAGTTTCGGTAGGTGTTTGGTTTTTTGTTGTTGTTTTTTGTTTTTGTATGTTACTTGGTATTTTCTATAGGCACAGTATGCTATCTTTGAATAAAGATGGTGTTAGTTCCTCTTTCCAAAGTCTCGGTATTTTATGTCATTTTTCTTTCTTCATGTGTACTTGTTTAGACCAGAACAATGTTGACTAGGAGTTGTCAAAGTATACATCATTGCCTTGTTTCTGATTGAGAATGAAAAGCACTCTATCTTTACCGTACAGTATTACTGGAATTGTAAATTTCTTACAAATGCCCTTATCAAGTTAAAGATGTTTCTTTGTATCAAAGTTTGTTGAAAGTTTCAGTCATGAGGTAATGTTAAATGTAATCAAATATATCTGCATCTGAAGATGATCAAATGGTTTTTCTGCTTTATTTTGTTAATAACCTTAATTTAATTGACTGATATTCAAATGTTAAACCAATACTACATTCCTAGGATAAACACCACTGGGTCAAGTGTACTATTCTTTATATATATTTTTGGATTCAATATTCTCTTTATAAAGGAGTTTTCTGTTTTTTTTCCTGAGGGGTATTGGTCTTTAGTTTTCTTTTCCTGTAATTTCATTTTTGGTTCTGGATTAGGGTAATGCCAACCTTTTAAAAAATGTGGGCTAAGTTCACTTCTCCTTTAATGTCTGAAGGAGTTTGGTTATGATTAGCATTATTTATTCCAAAAAAGAGAGATTAATAGAATTTACAAGTAGAATGGTCTGGCCCTGGAATTTAGTCTTTCAAGCCGTTTTGGGTTTTTTTAAAAACAATTAATGTAATTAATTTAATAGATGTAAGGCTATTCAGGTTTTTAATTCTCTAGTAACCTTTGATAATGTACTTCCTTCAGGAATTGGTACATTCCATGTTGTTGAATTTCTTGGCATAAAGTTGTTTATAATATATTCCCTTATTATGCTTTCAAGGTATCTATGGTCTGTAGTGATGGCCCTTCTTTCATTTCTGATATTGATAACTTGTATCTTTCTGTTTTTTGATCAGTCTGTCTTATGATCTTCTCATCTGCCCTGACCCCTGCCCCCAAACCTGACCCATTTCCAATGTTTCATATTTCAGCGCATTATACCTCCACCCTATCCAGTTGTGCTGGTCAGAAACCAGGGAGAGATCTTAGACATCTTCCTTTCCCTTATTCTTCTGCCATCCCCAGCTGTGCCTCTGTAGTCTCTTCATCAACAATCTTATCAGTTTTACCTCTTAAATTGTTTTGACTCCATCCATTTCTAACCATTGCCACTGAATTAGCACAGCTAAATATTGCCTTTAACCTTAACTACTGTAACAGTCCCTTAACTGGCCTCTGTATATCCCCTCTAACTATTCATCCAATATCTCAGGCTAAAGTGATCTTCCAAAATGCAGATCTACACATGTCACCTTCCACCTTAAATCTCCTCAATGGATTCTCATTGATTTTAGATAAAGACCCAAATCTTAAACAAGGCCTAAAAGGCCCTTGCCTACCTCTCTTTCTCACCATAAGACCCCTCCCTCTGTTTTCCAGCCATACTGGCTTTCTTTCGGTTCTCAGGAGATGTCACATTCCTTGTTGCCATAAGATCTCAACATTTGCAATTATCTTTCACCGTCAAATCATACCCTTCTCCGGGTTAATTCTTATTTATCTATAGATAAATAGAAAGCCTTCCTTTACCTTTAAACATGCACTTTGTGTATAATTGTATAAAACTAATTATGTCACTGCCACTTTGTCCCCAGTGGAAATAAGCTTCATGTCTTCAGCACTAAGCACTACATAAATATTTGTTTGAACAAGTCAATGATTGCCTTTATAGAATTATGAGCATGATAGATCCTAAATGAAAATTTGTTGACCACTTTATGAATTATTGCCTAATATGCATCATTTCATATATTCTGAATGACAGTTTATTTATAGCCTCTAAAAATTGAGGTTCATATTTCATTGAAAATAATAGCATAGAAGAATTTAATTTCAAGTAAACTTTCATTATGAGGGCAATTTTTTTTTTTTCTTTTTAAAAGTATGGTTGAAATGTTCACCTCCTGGTTGCTGTTTGCCATTTGTATTTCTGGGGGGAGGAACAAGGCCTACTTTCAAAATACTTAAGTCAGTTTTCAACTGTACATATTATGTATTTTCACAAAGGAGGCAATGGTATCTAGTTTCTAGTGAGGGAAATGGGCTTGAGGAGGTAGTTCTGACATCTCTCCCCTCTCACACACACATACTCTTGAGCACCATGGACTTACGTTAGCAGTGCATTTTCATTGTTCAGCTTAGCTACCATTTATTATCTCATATGTTCCTAATCCCATGCTCAGTATCATGAATCTTCAAAACAAGTACTACTAATAATGCAACATGCATTAGTTGTACTGTTTTACAAATTAAAAATTAAGTGAATTACTGAAAGCCGTAATTAGTAAGTGCCAGGACCAGGGTTTACAAAGCTCCAAAATCTATACTGTTTCTCCCACTTCTTCATGAGCCAATGCTTGATTATATCATGGAAAATTGAGAATTGACTTCAAATTTTTTTGCTCCTTGTACTTTATGATATCAAATTCATTTAAAGGATTATCTTGTAAAAATGTTTTCAAGTTTCTATGACTCATTCTTAATATGACCTATAATTAAATTTTCATAGAGCTATTTCATGACTTTAATATTAGGCATTGTGATTTTCAATTCTTTGGAAATCAATAAAATTACTTTTATACTTGCTTGTTTCCAAATATTAAAAGCTAAGTAATTTAAGCCTTTTTGCTCAATTAGAATATGATCTTGATATTTTTTTTTTTAAAGATTTTATTTATTTGACAGAGAGAGAGACAGCGAGAGAGGGAACACAAGCAGGGGGAGTGGGAGAGGGAGAAGCAGGCTTCCCGCGGAGCAGGGAGCCCGATGCGGGGCTTGATCCCGGGACCCTGGGATCATGACCTGAGCCGAAGGCAGACGCTTAACGACTGAGCCACCCAGGCGCCCCCATGATCTTGATATTAATCAGCATATAATTCTATTGACTTTCCGCAGAAAAACCTAGCTGAAAGCTAACACTAATGCTACTTCTGGCTCACATTTGGAGTATTATCTTCTCTAGTTGTGAAAAACAACATACAGAGCCAAGTTTATATTCTACTTTTATATGACCCTGGAAAAAATGGAATGAGCTATGATTTTTATAACTCCTTTCATTCTCTTAAAAGTTAAAATGTATGTTTTCTCTTAGGGTGCATCTATTCATTGATGTGACATTTATTGAGTGCTTCTTATGTGCCAGGCATCATTCTAGGAGATATAATGATAAACAAGACAGACAAAATGTTTTCCCCATAGAAGTTCTATTCTAGTGGAGAGAAATGGACAGCCAAACAACAAGTAACGGTAACTGCTGCTAAGAAAATATACATGCTATTCTGATAATGAGGCTTGGGGAAGGAAGGTATGGGAGGTTTACTTTGGACAGCATGGTCATATAAAGCCTTTTGGGGGGGAGGTAACACTTGAACCAAGGCCTGAACTAACTATAAGAAGGAGCCACCCATTTGAAAAGCTGCAAGAACTACTTTCCAAACAGATGCAAGAGACCTAGGAGCAGGAATGACGTTGGGAGGTCCCAGGAACAGAAAGAAGGTGTTGCTAGAACACAGTTTATAATGCTGGAAAAAGAGTCAGGAACCAGATCATAGGGATTTCAAATAAACCTCAAGTTACCATAAGTTTCTTCAGAAATAACATTTTTGATATTATTATATTTGCCTTAAAATTAACTGGTGATGGGTATTAAAAAGGGCACGTATTGAATGGAGCACTGGGTGTTATATGCAAACAATGAATCATGGGACACTACATCAAAAACTAATGATGTAATGTATGGTGATATAAAATAAAATTAAAAAAAGATACATACTAAAAAAATTAGCTTTATCTCTCTGGAACAATTCATCAATTAAAACGTACATTATCATAATATTTTAAGTTGACAAGTTCTTTAGGAATTATGTAGTCCAACCTCTTCATTTTAGAGATAAGGCAATGTTAGCCTAGAAAAGTTGACTTACAGGAGAAAACTCAGCAAACCCAGGCAGGCTAGAATTTGAGCTCAGGATTCAGTATTGCAGAGTCCAGTGCGCTTTCCAGAAACCAGTTTTTAAGAAAACATTCAAACAAAACGTCCAAAGTTTTTCAAATTTATGGCATTTCTATGGCTCTTCTGTTTTCCACTAGATTTTTTAAAAAAAAATAGTTACCATAATTTAACCTGTGTATAGGAACCTATTTGATTTAGGATTGTACATGGCTTTTAAAAATCATTGGCCACATTCTTATTTTTTTTCTGGTTTTTTTTTAAGATTTTATTTATTTATTTGACAGAGAGAGAGAGAGCGAACACAAGCAGGGTGAGTGGCAGAGGGAAAGGGGGAAGCAGGCTCCCCACTGAGCAGAGAGCCCCATTCAGGGCTCCATCTCAGGACCCTGGGATCATGACCTGAGCTGAAGGTAGATGTTTAACTGACTGAGCCACCCAGGCACCCTGGTCACATTCTTACAAGAACAGAATAATTCAGATGTTGAATTAGTAGCTATATTTCATTTGACTTTCATTGTATCATCTGTAGAGGTCTTTAACCTGGTGTTCTTACACTCCAAGGGATGCACAAATGGGCTTCAAGTTTCTATTAACCCTCTGGAAAGTTGCACATCTTACATGCTTGTGAGTATCATTTCGGCTCCTCCAAGAAACAGACATCAGGAAAGGTTTAGACAATTTATAGGAAAATGCCTACGGAGGATAAAGGAGAGGGAGCAGGAATAGGTAGCAATGAGACCACAAGATAGGTCTGACATCTGTGAAGGGAAAAAGGGAAGGAAGAATTGGGTAGAAAGTCTCAAACGTCAGTACAGTTCCAAGAAAGCATCAACCAGGCCGATGGGGAACCCCCATGGAAAAGCTGCTAATTTGAGGTATCTTGTGTCCAGCAGAAAGGCACTGGCACTAGTGTCCTGCCATGCTCAGTTACTGGCTCCAAGCAGCCCCAGGGGGTGTGGTTTTGCTGTAAACACTATCGTGGATCCAAGGGGGCAACAGCTGGGGCTGTCTATCAACTCTGCTTCCGGCAGCAGTTCTCGGGAAGAAATGGAGTGGCGAATTTCCAGCACCATCACACTATGCTTATGTGTGTTTCTTTGGGGAAAGCATCTCTGGCTTTTGTCATATTTGCCAAGAGGATGGGTCCCCCCCCACACCTCCCAGAACCACTGACTGTTCTGACACCTATCTGATTAAATTGTGGCCCTTAAAGAATGCAAACTGGTGCAGCCACTGTGGAGAACAGTATGGAGGTTTCCCTAAAAATTAAAAATAGAACTACTATATGATCAAGTAATCTTACTACTGGGTATTTACCCAAAGAATATGAAAAAACGAATTCAAAAGAATACATGCACCCCTATACTTATTGCAGCATCATTTACAATAGCCAAATTATGGAAGCAGCCTGTGTCTATCGATAAATGAATGGATAAAGAAGATGTGGTATATATACAGCAGAATATTACTCAGCCATAAAAAAGGAATGGAATTTTGCCATTTGCAACAATGTGGATGGACCTAGAGAGTATAAAGCTAAATGAAATAAGCCAGTCATAGAAAGACAAATACCATATGATTTCACTCATGTGGAATTTAAAAAGCAAAACAAATAAACAAAGGGGGAAAAAGAGACAAACCAAAAAAACCAGACTCTTAACTATAGAGAACTGATGGTTACCAGAGGAGAGGTGGGTAGGGAGATGGGTGAAACAGGTAATGGGGATTAAGAGTACAGTTATTTTGATGAGTGCTGAGTAACATATGCAATTATTGAATCATATTGTATACCTAAAACTAATATAACACTGTATATTAATTACACTGGAATTTAAAAAATAGTAACTTGTGGCCCTTGGCAACCAAAGTATGGACTCAAATTTAATACTAAAAGTCAATAAAGAGGAGTTATCAAACCACTGAAAATTGTGGCATTGTTCCCACTATTTCTTCATGAGTGACGGAGACATTCACGCTTTTCATATACATGTTTATCATAATCAAGGCAACTAGTGTCAGAATATGGATGGCAGGGCTACATGATACGGTGTGTACGTACTTATTTTTTTCCTTAGGGGAAGCACTAAAGATTTAGAGCATGGATGTTGGAGGCAAAATTCAGGGGGTTCATAATGTGGTTCTGCCACTAATTAGCTACTTGACCATGAGTAAATTACTTCTCTGTGCTTCAGATTGCTCGTTTCTAACATGGACATAATAACAGTGCCTGCCTCCTTGGATTGTGGGGAGGATTCAGTGAGTTGGTCTCCAGAAAGCTCCTCATATGATGCCTGGCACACACTATTGCTCTGGTGGTAGGCTCTTTAGGGCTGAGCACTGTAGTATGCCCACTTGAGCAAATTTAGCAATCTCCAAAATGCGAACTTAGGGAGTGAATGAATACATGAAGCACTGATTCTTCAAGCTACAGAAGGATCCTTTGAAGAGTGAGCTCTTTTAACACATTTGAAAATTATTCAGTTGAAAAGTAGTATCTCTGGGTTGGTAGTATTTGAGGAGAGACTATATTTCTTGTGTGTGCTTATTCATATTTTGAATTTAGAGAATGAATATGCATTACATTTTTAATTTTATGCCCAATTCTGTAACACATCTGCACCTTAAAGCAAGTTAGAGCTATTAAGGTGATTTTGCATAGAAGTGGATTATTCTATAGTATAATATTATTACTGCCATTATTGCACAGATGTTTTCAAAGTTTTCATACTTGCACTATAGATGTTTACCTTTCTTGATGAATCATTTTCTATTTAGGTGACACTGCCTGTCCTGCTTTAACAACCTCCTTCATTTCTCTAAGCCTATTTTTTCTGTAATTCTTTAATTACCTATCTCCTTGGTATACCTGCTTTTCACTATTCCTGGCATAAGCATTTTTAGTAAAGTGGATATGATAAAAGGTTAAATAGGCATTTGAAAGGTTAAATAAGTATTCACAAATTATTTAGTCTAGTGGTTGACAAACAAAAGCCCAAGGGCCAAATCTGGCCAGCCTCCTGTTTGTGTAAATAAAGTTTTATTGGAATGATGCTTTTTAGATTACATATTGGCTGCTTTCATGCCACTCAGTGGAATTGAATAGTTAGATACTGTATGGACCACAAAGCATAAAATATTTATTATCTGACTTCTTACAGAAAAAGTTTGCCAACCTCTGATTTTGTTTACCTAATTTTTAAAATTTTAAAAAGTAGAATAAAAATAAAAATATATCTAGAACAGGATAGCTTCTTGAGGGTAGGAATGGTGCCTTATTCATCATTTTATCCTTAGTAGCTAGCCTAGAGCCAGGCTTATAGTTGATACTAAGCAAATATTTGTGAAATTGAATTGATTACATTAATTTTAAAAATTAAATACTTGAAATTAAAAAGAAATTTCTAGGGCGCCTGGGTGGCTCAATCGTTAAGCGTCTGCCTTCAGCTCAGGTCATGATCCCGGGGTCCTGGGATCGAGTCCCGCATTTGGCCCCACATCTGGCCCCACATCGGGCCCCGCATGGGGCTCCCTGCTCTGCGGGAAGCCTGCTTCTCCCTCTCCCACTCCCCCTGCTTGTGTTCCCTCTCTCGCTGTCTCTCTCTCTGTCAAATAAATAAATAAAATCTTTAAAAAAAAAAAGAAATTTCCACACAGTATGTTTTTTATTAAAGCTGGCACTGTAGAATAAACTAGCTGGGCTAGCCCATTAGAGTGACCATTATAAATAATCTTCCTAGGGGATTTGTAATACATTAGAAAAACATTCCTTTTGTGAATAAACTATTAATTTAATGAAATAATATGTTTGAGAGAGAATACTTGACCCCCTGCTGCTTCTTTTAACTTTTGCTCTTTATACTAAGATTCCTTTCATAATTTCTTAGTACTTTAGGCATGATAATTCATCAAATTCCTAGACTCACATGCGTGAAGCTCTCTAAATATTTCAGTAAGTATACTATAGTACCTGGTTTGGAAAAATTACGTATAAAAGCCTTTGTATCTGGTTACAGATGAATTACAAAATTAATACTTGTTATATTACTATAAAGGTAAAAATGTTTTAAACTATTATAATTTATTAATCATTTGTATTCTAAATTTCACCAAGAAAGTAATCTAAATAGATGATACTTTTTAAAACTAGGGTATAGGCTTGTAGGATTTTATTTTGTCAGTCCATTTGGTGTAATTAAGAAGGATATTAATTAATAGCAGCTTTGGAAAATTTCCATAAAATGCTTCCTGTTGATAAGAATCATCAGAGGCACTTTAAAAAAGTTTCCAGGGGAAAGGGATGAATAGGCAGAGCACAGAGGATTTTTTCTTTTTTTTTTTTTAAAGATTTTATTTACTTATTTGAGAGAGAGAGTGAGAGAGAGAAAAAGCACAAGAGGGGGGAGCGGGAGAGGGAGAAGCAGACTCCCCGCTGAGCAGGGAGCCCGATGCGGGACTCGATCCTGGGACTCCAGGATCATGACCTGAGCCGAAGGCAGTCGCTTAACCAACTGAGCCACCCAGGCGCCCCAGCACAGAGGATTTTGGAGAGCAGTGAAACTGTCATATATTTGTGCAGACCCACAGAATGTACAACACCAAGAGTGAACTTAAAACTATGGACTTTGGATGATAATGATGTATCATATCAACGTAGGTTCATCGATTATAACAAATGCACCACTCTGGTTGGGGATATTGATAATGGTGGATATTGATAATGGCTTGTTTGCATGTTTGGGGGACAGGGAGTGTATGGAAAATCTCTGTTCCTTTCTTTTAATTTTGCTGTGAACCTAATACTACTCTTTTTGTTTCTTTAATTTTTTTATTCTTATATTATCCCCATACATTACATCATTAGTTTTAGATGTAGTGTTCCATGATTCATTGTTTGTGCATAACACCCAGTGCTCCATGCAGAATGTGCCCTCCTCAATACCCACCACCAGGCTAACCCATCCTCCCACCCCCCTCCCCTCTAGAACCCTCAGTTTGTTTTTCAGAGTCCATCGTCTCTCATGGTTCGTCTACCCCTCCGATTTCCCCCCCTTCATTCTTCCCCTCCTGCTACCTTCTTCTTCTTCTTCTTTTTTTTTTTTTCTTAAATTGATTTATTTGTTTCAGAGGTACAGATCTGAGATTCAACAGTCTTGCACAATTCACAGCGCTCACCAGAGCACATACCCTCCCCAGTGTCTATCACCCAGTCACCCCATCCCTCCCACCCCACCCCCCACTCCAGCAACCCTCAGTTTGTTTCCTGCGATTAAGAATTCCTCATATCAGTGAGGTCATATGATACATATCTTTCTCTGTTTGACTTATTTCGCTCAACATAATACCCTCCAGTTCCATCCACGTCGTTGCAAATGGCAAGATCTCATTCCTTTTGATGGCTGCATAATACTACTCTTAAAAAAATAAAATCTTAAGAGAAAGTAATAAAAAATTCCTAAGTCTCTCCCCTCTAAATTCTGATTCAGTATTTGTGATGTGGAGCCCAAGACTTCTTGTTTTTTTTTTTTTTTTTTAAAGATTTTATTTATTTATTCATGAGAGAGAGAGAGAGAGAGGCAGAGGGAGAAGCAGGCTCCCAAGGAGCAGGGAGCCTGATGCAGGACTCTATCCCAGGACCCTGGGATCATGACCTGAGCCGAAGGCAGACGCTTAACCATCTGAGCCACCCAGGCGCCCGACTTCTTGTTTTTTTAATTATAAGCACCCCAAGTGATTCACATAATCACAGAATTTTAAAGAAATGCTACTTTAAAGAATACCTTCACATTTTCTTGATCATGTATGAAGTAATTTGAATGGGCTTGAAAAGCTTACCTGAACCTATAATATACTCCTACCAATGATGAGACCATTTTAATATTTATACATAGAATTTAATATTTGCACTTAAAATAGGCTAAATATTAGTTAATTTCATCAATTACTTTAAATGAGGTTCTTTTGATATTTCAGTCACTGACTCTCCTTCAATATTTTAAGCTTATTTGGGTCACAGATTCCCTCTGAGAAGTTGATGAAATCTGTGTAATCTCTCCCCAGGAAAATTAACACACAAAAATTTTGCATCTAATTACAAGGTTTTTACTGACCCCGACATATAATAATGGACTCCATCCATGGACCAATTTAAGGTCTGTTCTTTAGTTGGACCCCCTTTATTTTAAATTTTGCCCTACATCCAGAAGTCTTTAACCTTAATTTTTTTTCCTATCAGATGCCATACAGCCAAAACTTTAATAACTGTGTTGGTATCCTGATTGTATATACACCTCTTTCCAGTTAAATAGGACATATATTGTCATTGTACTTCATTTGCTTACCATGTCCTTTTAAAAAAAATTCATATATTTTGATACAGCTGTGGATTTGGGGGATGCTATTTATGTAAAGCACAAGAAGTCGACAGTTTGATGATGGAATGATAGAGGGATAGATACCTTGAGACTGGGTGACTCCTGATAGATCATGTGATCAAAAAGAAGATGCCTGGGGGAAAAGCTGAGGTAAGCAGAAACCAGCAATGAAAACCATAGGGCAGACTGGAGTCAAAGGGGTGAATTCAGAGGAAGCTGGCAGCATAGGCCCTTGATTCCTCCCTAGTTTTAGAAATGAGAATTCACTGAGGGATGCAAACAGCTTGGGTGGCAGATGGCTTCAGAGAGAAATGTTTCAACCCAAATTTCAGCATTGTATCAAAAACTCAGGCAGAAAGAATCTTGTTTTCTTCAAGTCTTAGGGATGATGTTTAGGGGGAGAAAGAGAGAAATACTGAGGGGGGAAGAGAGAGGAGGGGAAGGGAGAGAGAGAGGGAAGTGGGACAGAGAGAAAAGCAGACAGAAAGAGAAGTTCACGAAAGAAGCCACACTTAATATTAAACTAGACAAAACCAGGCTCATTGATATACTGGAAATATAATCTGCCTACCTGGCTGTAACCTCAAGTGTGTACTTTAAAATGACTTTCTGAAAGTGTACATTGTAGTGTTTTATGCCTCACTGTGAGAGGAAGAGTATCAAAAAATACAAAAGGGCCAATCTCTCACCTTTATGTCAAATTATGACTTTGGGCTCACACTAGCCCACGGGACACTTTTATGTAAATTAGAAACAGACAGATGCAGCCCCACACCACAGCATGTGGCTTAGTAAGCAAGCACAGTCAAGACTTCAGCCACCATTTCTCTTCATTGCCAGAACCACTTGTGTAGTGAGCTCCCTGCCCAACCCTATGTGTCAGCCCTGTTACGAAGAATTGAATTTCTCCTTAGGCTTCGGGCAGTTGAGAGGATAAGGAGAGCCTTCATAACTGTGTAAAGACATTTCAGGTCTCAGCCGGAGCTTCTACAGCATTGTGATTTGTTTCTAGGATTCAAACTGTCTGAGGAAATGTGAATCAGGATAGCAAGGTCACAGATCAGGCTGGTTTGGGAGAGATTACACTGAAATCAAGGAGGAAGTGCTGGTCCACCTAACCACATCACACAGAACCCCTGGCAATCAATAAAGAGGCAGATGTTTCAGCTAGATTGCTCTCACATTCATAAAATAGGTATAATTTTCATGTTTTTACAAATAATCATTGAAATAGTTTCAGAAGTCATCACATATATGTTATAAAATAAGCACATACACATATTCATACACATGATTCATATACATGCTTCATATATACATATATTTATGAATCCTAGCCATTCTTCCATATGATTTGCTTTAAACTATTACAATATCCAAAAATATACTAGCCAATAAATGCAATTATTGTAAATAATTCCTATTGTGTCTACTACAACAAAATATGAAATATGTAAATAAGGAAGTCATTAACTTGCCTGGGGAATTTTAAAAAACACGATTCAATCTTATTGAACTGTTAATTTAATGTTTAATGCTAATTAACTAAACATCTAACACATTTTATTCATGTAAATGATTAAGTTTAAAATATTTTGCACTTATTTCCAATATTTTCTTCAGTTTTTCCTCTGCTTCTATCTCCTTTTGCAAGTTCACTGAAAATATGGGTAATAAGAGATTGCTGATCAAATGTGAATTGTGTCTGTGTGTTTATTGTCTTTATATGGATTGTCCTTTTAAGGTTGGCCCATTTTCTTCATTTAGACTTACTAATCATTATCTGTCATAACCAGTAAAGTTTATGGTTGTAAGAGGTAGGGAGGTACTTTTTCTTCCTCTATGTTTAAATTCTGTTTCATTGTTTGTAGATTCAAAACAGTCTCTTTAAGACTTTTTACTTTAAAAAAAAAAAAGACTTTTTACTTTTTAAAATCAACAATTTTAAAATTCTTTTAATTTTTTAAAAGACTTTTTATTTATTTATTTGAGAGAGAGTGAGCAAGAGAGAAAGAGAACATGAGTGGGCTGGGGGGAAGAGCAGAGGGAGAGGGTGAAGCAGACTCCCCGCTGACCAGGGACCCCTGAAGTGGGGATTGATCCCGGGACTCCGGGATCATGACCTGAGCTGAAGGCAGCTGCCTAACCAACTGAGCCACCCAGGTCCCCCAAAATTCTTTTAATTTTTTTAATATTGAGTACTTGATATGGTTCAAAAATTAAAATGATGCAGGGAGAAATCCATCCATTATTACTTTTCTGGCTCCTCTCTTCCTCCTGCCTCATACATAATCATTTTTAGTAGTCTCTTAATCTTTTCTGTGTTCCTTAATGAATACACAAGAAAACAAATGTTCATTCTTGTTTTTCTCCTATTCTTTCAAAAACAGGCAAAATTTAAAAACTCTCTCCATAATGACCCTTTTCTCAATTTTTAAAAAATGTGTTCATTTATTTTCGCTAAAAAGGAAAATTACATTTATATATATTTATATATTACTACCGTCTATCACATCCAACACTATTACAAAACCAGACTATATTCTCTATGCTATGCCTTTTATTCCCATGACTTACTCATTCCATAACTGGAAGCCTACGTCTCCCGCTCCACTTCACCCATTTTGCCCCTTCCCACCCTCCAGCAGCCATAATGTATTTATGGGTCTATTTCTGCTTTAGGTTTGTTTATTCGTTTTTAAAAAGATTGTATTTTCCTTTTTTAAGTAATATCTACATCCAATGTGGGCCTCAAACACACAACCCTGAGATCAAGAGTCGAACACTCTACTAGCTAAGCCAGCCAGGTGTCCCTGTTTTGTTTTTTAGATGCCACATATAAGTGAAATTATATAGTATTTGTCTTTCTCAGCCTGACTTATTTCACTTAGCATAATACCCTCCAGGTCCATCCATGTTGTTGTAAATGGCTAGATCTCATCCTTTTATATGGCTGTGTGTGTTTGTGTGTGTATATATATCCATTTATCTGCTTTATCCATTCATCTATTGATAGATACTCAGGTTGCTTCCATATCTTGGCTATTGTAAATAATGCTGCAATAAGCATAGAGGTGCTTATATCTTTATGAACCAGTGTTTTCATTTCCTTTGTGTAAATACTCAGCAGTAGAGTTCCTGGATCATGTGGTATTTCTATCTTTAATTTTTTGAGGAACCTCCATACTGTTTTCCACAGTAGCTGTTCCAGTTTACATTCCCACCAACAATGCATGAGAGTTCTTTTTTCTCCACATCCTCACCAACTCTTGTTATTTCTTGTCATTTTGATGTTAGCCATTCTAACTGGTATAAGGTGATATTTCATTGTGGTTTTGATTTGCATTTCCCTGATGATGAGTGATGTTGAGCATCTTTTCACATGTCTGTTGGCCATCTGGATGTTTTCTTTGGAAAAATGTCTATTCAGGTGCTCTGCCCATTTTTAAAAATTGGATTGTTATTTCTTTTGGTGCTGAGTCATAAAAGTTCTCTATACATTTGGCATATTAACCTCTTATTGGATATATCATTTGCAATTATCTTCTCCTATTCAGTAGATCACTGATGGTTTCTTTGCTGTGCAAAAGCCTTTTATTTTAGGGTAGTCCCAATAGTTTATTTTTCCTTTTGTTTCCCTTGGTTCAGGAGACATCTAGAAAAATGTTGGTAAGGCTGATGTCAAAGAAATTACTGCCAGTGTTCTTTTCTAGGAGTTTTATGGTTTCAAGTCTCACATTTATGTCTTTAATCCGTTTTGAGTTTATTTTTGTGCATGGTGTAAGAAAGTGGTCCGGTTTCATTCTTTTGCATGTAGTTGTTTTCCAGTTTTACCAAGACCATTTATTGAAAAGACTGTCTTTCCCCCATAATATATTATTGCCTCCTTTGTCATAAATTAAATGACTATATAAGCATGAGTTTACCTCTGGGCTCTCTATTCTGTTCCATTGATCTATGTGTCTATTTTTGTGCCAGTGCCATACTGTTCTGATTACTACAGCTTTGTAGTATATCTTGCAATCTGGGATTGTGATACCTCCAGTTCTGTTCTTCTTTCTCAAGATTGCTTTGGCTATTCAGGGTCTTTTGGTAGTTCCATACAAATTCCCATAATGTCCTTTTAATATTGCTACTAATTCATTTGTCAGTTGGCAATTTATCTTTTCTTTGCAAAGAGGGCTAATGAAATCATCTATATACACATTCACAAGATTTCCATAAAGTTATCAAAATTAACAAGGTGATTTTAAGTAAACATTTATTGATTGCACTCCCATAAACTTCTGAATGGATTGGCTAATTTGCTAGAAGAACAATGCTTGAGTTAAGGATGTCAGAGAGGAAGCTGGTCCTCTCTAGTGACTGGAACATTTTGGTGCACTATCCAGATTACTGCCTTCCTGGTTTGATTATTTGGATAATTGCTGTGCTATTTCTTCCATAATTTAAACATTAGTTTAATTTTTAGCATAAAAGCTATGCTAAAAACACCACATGGAAGATATATATAGACCTAAGAAGTGGTTAAGGATGTTTTATGATAAATGCAATTGTTAAAAACCCTTAATTTCAAAGTGTTGTGTAAAGTGATGTTGCAAAAGATTTTGACCTGTTTAAATTTAGAGTGCTGAAAAAAAAAAAATTTGATACTGACAGTTGTCTCTGGTGTGATCATATCATCAGCTGATAACAAAACTGGAAATTTTTATTTTTATTTCTTTTTTATTAAGTTTTTCATTTTAATTTCAGTATTGTTAACATACAGTGTTATATTCGTTTCAGGCATTCAATATAGTGATTCTATAGTTCCATATGTCACCTGATGCTCATCACAACAAGTGCACTCCTTAATCCCCATCACCTATTTCACCCATCTCTCCACCTACCTCCCCTCTGATTACTACCAGTTTGTCCTCTATAGTTGAGTCTGTTTCTTGGTTTCTCTCTCTCTCTCTTTTTTTCCCCTTTGCTTGTTTGTTTTGTTTCTTAAATTTGACATAAGTGAAATCGTATGGTGTTTGTCTTTCTCTGACTTATTTTGCTTAGTATTATACTCTCTAGCTTCATCCATTTTGTTGCACAAAACTGGAAATTTTTAATTGAGTCTTTCCTTCTTATAGCTAGTTAGCTAGGCATTCTCCTTTACTAATGCAATTTTGTATTTCATGTTGCTCATCCCTAAAACCTTGCTCCTAGTCTATAGTATTCCATGCTACCAGACTGTGCTGCACAATGATTAGATTGACTTTCCACCCCTGCCACCGTATTGCTAATGGAGCTCCCTTTCAACCTCAAAAGTGTCTTGGATTGGATGAGAAATTATATGATCACTCCACGAGATTTCTCAATTGTAATAATGGCTAATCTTTATTGGGCATCTGCTCTATACCAGGCACTGTGCTAAACTCTTCACATATGATTTCATTTATAACTGCATATAGTATAACTTCCAGTAGGCAACTAGTATTATGATACTTATGTTACAAAAGACAATGGAAGCTAAGAGGTTAAGTAATTTACCCAAGGTCATGCAACTAGTAACCCAGGAACTAGGACTTGAATTCATCCACCCAATAAGGATTTGTAATTAAGAGTGTTATTGGGATCAGCCTGTGGCCACCAGTGCTCAAGTTAGTTTGGCAGCTTGAATTGCTGGGGCTTAAATTTATTCAGGCCATTCATCTGATAAATAAATAAATTAGTTCTTTTTCTTTTTCTTTTTTAAATAAATGCCAGAGCGAAACAATGTGGTTTTTTTTTTTTTTTGAGACAGGACCAATAATCTTGGCAGTGTTTTGTTACAATGGCTTTTTAAATTTTGTGCTAGATGCCATTTAATTGTTTAGTTTGATGGGTGCATTAGGGACAGTGGTTCACTGTTTTACTTTGGAGAAGCTGCTCTCTGTCAGGTTTGTGAACAGCTTATTGTTTAGTTCACATAAAGGTCAGTAGCTCTAAAAATATACACTTTAATGGGTGATGTAATAGATATTTCATATGTGTTGCAGGTGCTTTCCCTCAGTGGTTGAAATGAGTACCTTTGTACCTTCTGAAGAGAAGGTGTATGCATGTGTGGCATGTGAATATGTGTGTGTGTCTGTATGCACATGCACACCTTGTGTGAAAGCCCCATCTTACAAACTTACACACTGGATTCTTCAATCCCTATCTTATGAAATACCAACATCTGCCAATCTATTGTGTATCATTGGATTTCATAGGCATTTCGCCTAATTTTGAAAGGCAGACTTTGGGTCAGAAAAAATGAAAAATAGATTTGTGTTGAGTTTTGTTGATTAAAAAAATTGAATCAATTGATCCGGTTTAGTCTGGCAGCCTTATAGGTAACTTCAGCTTCTGCATCTTCAAACCGATCTCAGGTTTTCCTGGCCTAAGAGACTATTTCTTTCCTTTTGTTTCTTTTCTTAGCTTGATGAAGTGTTAAGATTTGCTCATTTCAAAACAGACCATTTAAAAGTGAAGAAACCACATTGTTTAGTTCACTGGACTGGGAGCCTTAGAGACACGTTCTATTCTCAGCTCTGGAAAAAAATCTTTTAAAGCAAAATCACATGACCTGCAAAAAAAAATATTACTCCAGTTTGAGATATTACATTTTACTTTCTAATCATTGTTGAAAGCACAGTATTAACTGGAAAGTCCTTGGCAAACTTACACTGTCTAAACAGGCAAATTCCAAATCCTGGCAGAGAATATTCCTTTGAGTTACATTTTCCTACAACTTTTTAAAGTCTCTCCTTGACTATAATCCTTCATTCCGACTAGAATAATACAAGATTAACCTATCCACTGGGAGGATAAAGATATTTTGGATGAAGATACTATAAATCCTGTATGGAGATGTTATTACATTGTAATATCCAACTCCATTGATCTGGGCTGGGTGGTGGTAGGCAAATTGGGTTACTTTGATCTGTAGCTGGAACTGTTGGTGACCCCATGTCTGACACCCTAGAGAAATTGATCTCTTTAGCTATGCTGGTCCAGGCTTTGAAATATCTTTTTCTTGACCTTTTTCTTCTGTATTCAACCAAGGCATATCTATCTGCATTCAAACAAACTAACTAACAAACAAACAATAACACAAACTTCCTTAGGCAAATTAGGAAAATTATAAAGGAAAAAACAAACCTGGAAACCACTTGGTGATCAGAATGCAATTTCTGAAGACCATGCAGCGAGCAGTACAAAGTAATTGGTTTCAGAAGAACTAAGCTCTAGCAATCTTCACCATTTACTGGTTTCGTGCCTTTAAGCAATTGACTTAATCTCTTCTTCACTCTTCATCTGTAAAATAAGAGGATACTCCGTCATATAGCTAGTCTGGGATCAAATGATAAACATGAAAGTACTTTGTACAAGATGGATGTTAGTTGTGTTGATGATGAAAGTCCTGCCTTGGGGCTGTTAGGTACATTTGGTACACAGCCTAGTTGTTTTTCTCTACTTTGTGGAAACCCTAAGGAGAAGTAATTTCAGATTGTGTGCCGTCACACGTGGTGGGATTTGCACCATCTACGTGATCTCCCTTCTCTTCTAGTCTTATCTTTGGTTCTCTAGCTGCACTCTCTCCCTCTCCTCCATTGTTCTGCCTCAGTACCTCCTCCCCAGAGAGAGAGACTTGTCTTCCATGGGTCAGTATCAGCTTGTGGGTACCTCCCTTGCCCCTCTGGAGCTTTCTAGCTCCGTGTCTTTAGAGTTCCTACCTTCTCCCCATTCTGGTTCTGTCTGCTGGATTGGCTTGTCTAAAACATATTTCTTACTGGGATTTTGTGACAGATTCTTGCCTTTCTTCACCTGGGCCTGATCATGAGTCTAGCTTGCTGGTAGTCTCACTGCCTTTGAGATTAGACGCTCTCTTACTTCATCCCGAAGCCCATTTCATTGTGCTCATACACAGTGGCAGATAGAAACTGCTCTTTCCCACTTTTGAAAGGCTTCATGTTCCCTAGGGCTTTCCAAACAGTTTCAGTTTCCAGCCTGTGAAAACAGAAGTGTGCGTGAAGAAAGCCCAGAAGTGTGTTTATCCTTCTCAACAAACACTAGTAGTAATTGTAGTGGTCCTGCTGCTAGCAGTAATGGTGAGCGTTGCATGGCTGCTGTCATCAGCATTGTCCTCATCACTGTTGTCACCGTGGTAGTTAACACTTTGCCCCTTTTTACAGCCAGGTCCGAGGAAGAGTTCTTCATATGCATTACATTACTTAAACCTCACAGCCATCCTGTGAGATGAGCCAGTTACTCTTTCTCTTGCAGAGCTGAAGAAACGGAGGCTCTGAGAGGTAAAGTAACTGGCCCAAGGTCACAAAACTAGTAGTGTGGAGAATCAGTATTCAACCCAGATGATCTGGTTTCAGAACCTGAATACACGGCTGTGTATTGTGGAATATGCTCATTAGCTCTTGTGGCAGAGGTCACTAACTCAAATGTCCATAGTAACGAGGCCAGAAATGAAAATTAGTGGGGAAAACCTCAAGTTAACAGGGCAACAGTGCGAGCCAGATGATAAATGGCAATTGCTATTCTTCCACCATGTTGGGGCGCTGAAAGGCATGATGAAGACTGTGGCTACCTGGAGAACATATGTTCTACCTAAAAGAGCTGGCTGCTACTTATTCCAGCAGTTGTTTTCATTAGGGAATAAACTTTGAAACATGAATTTTTTTAAAGATTTATTTATTTATTTGAGAGAGAGAACACGCCAGTGGAGGGAGGGGCAGGGGAAGAGAGTCTCAAGCAGACTCCCCACTGAGCGGGGAGCCCAATGTGGGGCTCGATCCCATGACCCTGAGATCAGGACCTGAGCCGAAACCAAGAGTCAGACGCTCAACTGACTGAGCCACCCAGGCCTCCCAGAAACATGAATTTTTTTAAAAAAATGATGGAAATATAGATTTTATGTCATATTTCCCGATTATTAAATGCTGGCAACTAACTCAGATAAAAAACCTAAACACAGCACTGTGAAGTTTAACGTAATTATGTCTGGGGACCAAATTTGGCCTGGTTTGTAACCTCTCTCAGGAGAAAAGTTTTGCAACATTCTAACCATTTCAATGAGCTATAACATAGTACAATAAGAGATGTATTGTTCCCCTCAGCTAGTAGTTAGACCTTCTTTGGCCACTCCATCAACTATCGCTTAACAGAAGACTGGGAAAACCCCAGTTTATCACATGTTGTATAGACACCGAAAGAAACAGCACAAAGGACAATAACTCCTATTCTTGCATACCTACTGTGTTCCAAACACTTTATATATGCTCTTTTATTCCTTTTAATCCCCAAAGCAATCCTGCTTCACAGGTGATGAAAGAGGTCTGGAAAGCTCAACAGTGATAGCAACAACATCGTGCCTAAGGCATTCCTCCAGCTAGGAGCAGTGTGGGTTTGAATCCACATGTACCTTTGTCCAAAGCCCTTCATCTTGCTGCTCAGCTCTCCTGCCTTTCTAGTGTAATATCGCAACAAGATGAGCATTATGCTGGAACTCAGGCATGCGGGACAGTGTTTCCATGTGATTTTTCTGTTTCAGTGGGGCATACATAGTTCCTCGAATCAAAATTATCTTTGCATGCTACCAGAAATTCTTCTATTTCACTTTATCATGCACCTTGAAATTCTAGCCTTTAGAGACTCTTTGTGTTAATAAGCATGCTTCTGAGAAGGTCCCCGCTTAAGCAACCTTTCTTTCATTCATATGCTAACATGAAATTAATCAGACAATATTCTTCAAACAACTAGCTGAGATCGTGGGATTTTCCTAGGACAACAGGAGAGATAAAGGGGCCATTCTCAGGTATGGGTCACTGTTCAGGTGGAGGGACTGCTTGGTGTGACTTGGGATAGGCCCCTAGTGTCAAGGCTAGGCTTTTGGCTGCCTCAGAAGCAGGAAAGCAGACATGCAAGTTTGTTAGCTACTTCACTTTTTGCCTAGAGCTATCCCTTCAAGTAGATGAGGCCATGTTATTGCTTGGTGCTTTTTATCCCATTACATTTATGCTATAAGAATGCAGCATTTTTATACTCATGGTGCGCACAGCATAATGTATAGAGAGGTTGAATCACTCTGTTATATGCCTGAAACTAATGTAATATTCTGTGTCAATTATACTCAACTATTTTTTTTAAAAAAAAGAATGCAGCATTTTTGCTTTGAATAAATTTTGAACATCTTTTATACTTCTAAAATAAAAATACAATCTTTAAAAAATTGGGTTTTTTTTTGTTATTGTTCAGATTAAGGAACCCAGTGAATAATGAAAGAGAAAACAAAGCTGAAGAAATAATCACAAAATGGCTGTTTCTAAGGGACAGGATTACGATGGACGTTTTATGTATTGTTTGAATTTTTTATAATAAGATAACTCATTTTAGAAGAACAAACAACAGAGTTATGTTATTGAAGCACAGTCGATGAAAAAATTCTTAGTTGTCAAGGTGTGGTAAGAATAAGGTGGTCAGGTTTTACTGCTTATGAGCTAAGTCTGGAATTACCTTAAATGAGAGGGGCCCTGGTGAGGGTGTAGGACGCATGAAAGGGGGCAGCGGAGCAGCTGGCTTTCAAGTTTTTCTCTCTTTCTCCCCACTCCTAGAGCCTTATGGAGTGGGGGGTTTCCCCAGATTCCTTTCTTCCTTCTGCAAGCAAGAGTGAGAAGAGTTGGAAGAATTCAGGGTGATTCGATGTGAAGAGTTCCCTGACATCTGCTAAGCCTTAGGACTATTAATTATTAGACAGCTTTGCCGAAAACACCCCCTTAATGTGTGCCATCCTTGTAGGATTTGCTCATGCTTCCTTGCCACATGAATCCTCTTTCTCCTTTCTGGCAATCCCAGAATAGTTCTATTTTCTTCCATTTTCTTTCATTTGAGAAACCAGTTATGAAACATTCTTTTATTGTGGTTCAAATGCAACCTGGGATTTGTTAGTGGCAATTGTTGCTTTGCCTTAAGTACAGCATATTGTCTTTCTGCATAAGTTTGCATTTTCCAGATATAGAATAGTAATATTTTTTTCCAGCTTTGTTGAGGCATAATTGACAAAATTGTAAGATATTTAAGGTATATAATGTGATAAATTCATGTAAGAGTGGTGTCTGAATGTATGCATATATTAATGTAGAATTGCTAAGCTTTACTTTTCGTAAATAAATTCAAAAGTGGTAGACGTTGATTGTAAGTAGGATACAGTTCAATGATAAGGACTCACTAGGTTATTTGAACCGACACATCTCTCTTTGGTCAATCCCCAGAATCCCTTAGAGGTTTTGAAGAGTAACAAGGCTACAAAGAGGAGTATCAGGGGCTAAGAATTCAGAAAGCTCTTTGGCAATTAAAGGCAAAATGATCATTATATCTTTTAAAATCAAATTTATTATGTAATTATTTCATTTGTCTAACCCACAAATATCTGGTACTAGGAAAGGCTTTTATGGATAACTGCTCTACTCTCTGTGATATTCCAGGAGATAAGAGCCATTTATTTAGTTACCAAGAAAGCTGCTCTACAGCTGTGTCTTTTAATATGACATGTTCCTCAATGATTTCTCTTTAAAAATCTATCCACCTCTGTGATCCGCTCTCTCATCAGCTCATCTATTTAATTTTGGCTGCCCTTTTCTAAATTGAAGCCATCAGTGTTCTTGGCACCAGCAGATTTCTGTCAATCCTCTTCTCATCCATTATTTCTGTCTATATCTAAGGCTGCCCACTTGGCCCCCTCACCTATCTGCCTGCAGAATTGCTTGCTGGTACTCCTCCAAACACGTCCTGCTCTTGTGCTCCCTGATTTTAATAGCTGTGTCTTCTAAGGCCTTCTCTCTTCCGATACATGGTGAAACCACCTTACTTCTTTAGGACTCACCTTACACGTCACCAGCCCTACCTTTGTCTACCTTGGCCTTCCACCTCAAGCAAAATGAGCCTGTCTGCCCTTTGTGCTTCAGTATCTTGGATGTCAGCATCCTTGTCTCACTCTGCAGGCCAGTGTTCTCCCAGGTGGAGGGCAGGTTGACCCCATGCTGGAAAGTGCAGGAAGGCAATGTTAGATCTTCTTTTTATATTTATTTCAAATCTAAGGAAATAAAGTAAGCTTTTCTTATCTTGAATGCATGGATGCATCCTGGTACTTTCACTCAGTTCCCCCATTATACCAAGTTTCCTCTCACTCATTTTCTCATATTCAGCGTATTCTGAAATGTTATAAATTACTTTCATATGGTTTTAAGTGAACTTACAGATTATGTTAACTTGTTTTTTTTAAAAACAAAACTAACCTTTATAAAATGGACAAATACTTTAAATATATTCCTACAAAATCCCTGGATTCTTAATGATACTTATAATGTAGGTACAACAAGATGTCAGAGCTGACTCCTCTGTCCCTCTCTGAGGACTTCCTGAGCAGCAGTATGGCATGTGGCTGTATGCAGCAATGTGCGGTGGCCCTGCCATCAGACCCGTTAGAAGTAAAAACAGTAACAGTAGCAACCTGATTGTATTTTGAAAAAGATTTAAATTATGAAGATCATTTAAAATATAGATTTACATCGGGGTGCCTGGGTGGCTCAGTTGGTTAAGTGGCCGACTCTTGATTTTGGCTCAGGCGATGAGCTCAGGGTCCTGGGATTGAGCCTGGCATCCTGGCTTTGCTCTCAGAGCAGAGTCTGCTTGAGGATTCTCTTTCCCTCTCCCTCTGCCCCTCCTCCCGCTTGTGTTCTCTCTCTCTCTCAAATAAATAAATCTTAATAAATAAATAAATAAATAGAGGGCGCCTGGGTGGCTCCGTCGGTTAAGCATCTGCCTTGGGCTCAGGTCATGATCCCAGGGTCCTGGGATTGAGTCCCCCATCAGGATCCCTGCTCAGTGGGGAGCCTTCTTCTCCCTCTCCCTCTACCTCCCCCCCCCACTCTCTCTCTGGCACATTCTCTCTCTCTCAAATAAATAAATAACATCTTTAAAAAGAAAAAAATTTTTAAAAATTAAAAAAATCAATAGATTTACATCAACTATTGCTATCCAGGAACATTATCCTAAGGGTTTATTTTGCCCTGAGATATTAGATGAGAGGACTACAATAATAATAATAATAACCTATAATAGTTGTAATAATTTAGAAATAGTAAATATCTATTATTGACAGAACATAATACAAATTTTATTAAGAGTATGGATTAGAAAAGTTTAGAGAGCACTATCATGAGTTTAGAGACCATATGCTCAAAGCTGGTAGAGGATAGAGACTGTGTCTTCCTCATCTTTGTAGCTCCAGCACCTAGCACAGTGACTGGAACATAGTATATGTTCAGAAAATATTGAGTGAGGGAATAAATCAATGCTAGAATCAATACAGGACAGTGGATGCTCTGCAGAGAAACCCAAATCATTTCTTTTATTTTAAACTGGTACTGGTACAGCCTCAATCTAGAGGTGAGAAACCCAGATGAAAAGATTAGATGACTCAGATGCAGGAAGTAGATTTATGTCTGAGTACATGCAGCGAAATTATGACCCTGCAATGTGAATATGTCTGGTGAGGTCAGCACTTCCTGTCTCATGGGGAAAGAGAGACTGCCAGTTAAAGGAAAGAATTTGGGATCATTCTCCTTGTGATTTATCTTAAAACTGAGCCCCATTGCTCAGATTCTCATCCAGGTCTTGTCCTCTCACACCTTCCACTTGTGCCTCTGTTACTGTGGAAACTTTGTGGAACTTTGAAACACTCACCTGCATTCCTGAATGATTTTATTTGTCTCTAGTGTGGTCACAGTCCCAAAAGTATCTTCTGATAAATGATTACAACTATACTTATGTAACCCCGCAAGCCCAGGCTTGTCCTTCAGTATTGTGACAAAAACCTTTCAAATTCATGTCATGGTATTACACCAAAAATCTCACCTTGGGACTTAATTGTTTTACTATTTAAGGATTAGTTATCCTTAGAAGATCTTGGTTTGTAATAGAGGGATTCTTTAATCATTGCTATGCATAAGTAATAATATTAAGTGCTAAGGAAAGCAATATGGGCTGGCAATTAACATGTTTTCAGAAGTAAAGAAAGATATTTTCTCAATATTTTAAAAGAGCAAAACAGTTTCAATAACTAGTATAAAATAAAAACTCATTACTTTGTGGCAATGTTTAATTCATCTATGTCACCTTGATTAAATGTTCTATGAGATTTTATGGTAGTTATAAGCTGAGCTAGTATGTCTTAGGACTAGTAATATAGGCATTTCACAAATAATATTGATCTTTTAATTAAGTGTTCATGATAAATATAGAATATTCATTTGAGCACTAATATTTTTCATTGCATTATTATGAAAGAGTAGCAACTGTCAAGAGCACGGAGAGCTTGCCTTCTGTGATTCATTGCCCATGAGCACACCAGGCCATTAATAAGTACCATGAAAGCAGGGAGCATGTCTCTTTTGTCTACTGTAGCAGACCGGATGAGTAGTACAGTGCCCAGCACTTAACAGGAATCCAGTAAATATGTGTTGAATGAATGAATGAAGTATATGTAGGTTCATCCCTGACACCAACCACATATTATACCTATTTCTGTCTAGAAAAACAAGTCTCAAATAATAGCTACAAGTCTCAAATAATAGGGCAGTGACTTTCAGTTTCTGATCTGGAGAACCTTGGTGCTCTGTGGAGATGCTGAGGGGTTCTGCAATCAATAAATTACTTTCTGCCAAACCTTTACATGGCCTGAGCATATTTGTCAGGATTCTTAGTTACAAAGGAATATAGCTTAAGCAAACAAAAACATTTGCTCAGGAATACCAACAAAGGTAGAATAAATGAAGCCAAGGAAAGGCAAATTCAATGTTTGCCTCAGAAAAACTCACCACCTCCATCTCTCAGGATGTTGGCTTCATACATGCTCACTGCAGACTGATTTCTGTTAGTGGGAAATGTGGTTTGTGACAGCTGTTAAGCTTTATGTTTTAGAACTTCAGTCATGGATAAAGACTGACTTCAGGCTTTCTTTGGCCTTAAGTTTAAAATCTTGGAAAAGGAATTTTGTTTACAAAAGAGTTTGGCTATTGAAAAGGGTCTGAAAAGATTTTGCTCTAAGCAATTAATTTGCAATCCCACTACTCTTTTCTTATTGTCCTGGTTTCATCCCCATCTGCTTTTCCTCAGCATTATTTTCCTCATTGTGAACTTGGATGTCCCTGCCTTGTCTTTCCCCTTTCTTAACTCTCCCCCTGGCATGTTTGACTTTGAGATTTCCTGTTCCTCAGGTTTGATATGCCTTGGAGTCCTTCTATCCTCTTGTCTTGAGTGAAGACTCCCTGCCCAGGGAATCCCTTTCCAGCTTTCTGTCTGGGAGGAACTGAGTCATATAATGTGGAAGTTTCAAGAGTACACACACCATAGCTGTATTAAATCTTCCTGCTGCTTTTAAAAGGTTTTCATTTAAGGACAAAAGGCAGTTATTTTATATCCACTGTACTCCCAAGCAGCATGTAAATAGGGTAAAAGGTCTTAAAATAACTTCTTTTGTAAAGTGGGACACCTTCAATCCTCAGACAACTAGAATTTTTCTCTGAAAAAGTGCTCAGAAATGACCTTGATTAGTAAAGAAGTACATGCATATTGAAGCATGAGAATGAACAATACAGTCTTTCCTTTCTGTTCCTGGACAATTAAGGTTCCTTTTTTTGTGAGCCACAGCAGAGCCTAACCTAAGTCAAAGTTTGACAATGACATTGACTATGACCAAGGAGGTGCCAGCCCATTTTTAGAGCAGAGTATTTCATCTTCACTATTCCACTTAAACTTTTGCACTGAATTTAGAAAATGTGAGAAACTTGTCCTGGAAAAGCATTTTAAATCTTGAGAAAATAATTACTAATAGAGTCAGAGAGCAGAATGAATCTAAATAGGTAAGATAGTAGTCTTACAGAGCATTCTACACTGATCTCTCTGGTGAAATTATTTTTAAATGAAGAAAAATGAAGTTTTACATTAATAAGTTTATGAGGATGTAGATAAGTGCTTTTGAAAGAGTAATGATCTCGCCCATAAGAGAATGTGGGTTGAAAATTGGAGTTGATCTAGGACCAGCTCAATTAAGTGCATCATAATCTTCTCATGTTCTGCAGTTGATTAGCATGAATTCCATCATATGTAAACTTTCTTCTCTCTCTTTTTTTGTTTGTTTCAGGTGATTCTTATTTAGAATAGTTGAAAGAAGCCCTGCCAATTTAAACTAAAATAAAATTCGTTAAAGGGCTATTTAATCTTTGTTTATATTACCTCAAATTATAGAGAGAATGAAAATGTATTATTATGTTCTAAGGAGATATTGTCACACTAGAGATCACCAATATATGCTAGGAGATTTAGAAGGTCCCCATGAGAATTTAAATATTTCATGTTTTTATTTCAAACACAATCTTTAAGAGCAGAAGATAAATATATAGTCTTAAATCCATTCATACAATTTTGGTGACTATCTTTGTGCTCATGGATTTATGATACATAAGTGCCAAGTGATCACCTAAGTGTCAGAGTCTACATTTTAATATATTGTTCAAATCAGGGTCTAAGAGTTACAGTCTATGGACACATTTTCAAGTATTTGGGAGGACTCTTGTAATAGCATTTATAAGTAATATTTTATGATATTTTTGATACCAGATGCTCTTCTAAGAAAGTTTTGTATATTATCTGCCATAGTCCTCATGACTCTAAAAAGTACCACTGCTATTTTCTTTTTACTGATGGGAAAACTGAGGCACAAAAAAGTTAAGGAACTTGCCAAAGGCCTCAGAGTTGAGTTTTGAATCTAATATTCTAGAGCTCACATTCTTGAGTAGTATGATATTTTTCCCTCCCTGGAAGGAAAAATCGGTACTATTCCCTTTCTTTGTCACTGGTTACCTATAATTATGATCACTAAAAAGTAATTACTTTTGTTAATTTAATGATTGTAGATTTTAATTTCTTAGAATAAAAAGACTTCAGAAAATGTTGACTGGTCCCTATTTTTTTTTAAAGATTTTATTCATTTATTTATTTGAGAGAGAGCGAGAGCAAGTGGGAGGAGGAGCAGAGAGAGAGTGGGACAAGTAGACTCCATACTGAGTGCTGAGTGTGGAGCCCGAAGCAGGGCTCAGTCTCACAACCCTGAGATCATGACCTGATCCAAAACCAAGAATCAGATGCTTAATCAACTAAACCACCCAGGTGCCCCACTCATTGGTCCTTATTTTAAGAGTATGACTGCTTATTGGATAAATCAATTTATATAGCAGATATTTTTAGAGTTGTCAATAGCAAACAGTTAAATTATAGTAGGAATAAAGTAGAGAATTTCTGTTGAGGTACATTACCTATTTAGGAAAGCAGCAATGTTTTCTCTACCCAATTTCCTCTTCTTTCTCTTCCCTTCCTGAACAATCAGTCCTGAAGCCATTAGAAGGGGCAGAACAAGACTGGTCTCTGCACTAGAGGATGAGGGAAATGCAGTGGCTCAGGGCATGGCATTGGGGCCCAAAAGAGGGGAGGAGGGGATTAATTTAGGAGGGCTGACCTGTGCTGATGTCAGAGACCAACCAAGATAAGGACTACATCCATGTGAAGGGGCAGCCTCATGTGGGTGTCAGAACTCACGTGAAGCAGGCTAGAACCTATGAATGGGGGTGATCCAGTGTAGTGTGTTAGAGCTCGAGTAGGGTAAGTAGAGTGTGAATATATAAATATGGAGGGGCAGTCTGACATGAGGTTTTGAAACTCAACCGGGGGGGGAGCCATGTCCATGCAGTGGGCTACAGGACAGATAGGGAGTCAGAGTGAGGAAGAAGTCTATTTGGAAGGGTTTAGTCTAGTCTGCCACGGAATATTGGAGCTTATATGGTAGTAGTGGGGTACCTGCTGTGGATTGTTGGAACCCAGATGGGTTGAAGAGGGAGTTGGTATAGAGGAGGAATGGAATCAGAGATGACAGATTGGTTATATATAGGATGTTGATGAAATAAAAATATATAAAGGGTAATGGGGGCCAGGTTTCTCACTATTAGAATGAGTTACAAAAGTAGAAAGGGACAAAATGAGAATGAACGTCATACTGTTGTATTGCAGTTGGACATATCACTGTGCATGGTATGGTCTCTCTCTTTATCTATCATCTATCTATCTACCTACCTACCTACCTAATTTTTAAGGACAAATAGAGATAGAAGTAAATATAGAGGTGTGTGTGTGTGTGTGTGTCTAGCTTTGCCCCTAGAGAGGGTCAAGGAGCAGTGACATCCCAATAGCCACAAGCACAACTAATGTCCAGATCTTGACTTCTAAATACCATCCTCCAAGAAACCAGAGCTCCTTGGAAAAAATAGCTGATTCCAGGACTGTGACAAGCAAGACACAAAATGAGACTGGAAAAATATGTTATTCCAGAAGACAAGGAAGTGCTCAAAGAAAATCCTCAAAAGGACACAGAACTTAACCATATATTTATTCTTACATTCTTTTTTGTTCCCTGCAAGGATACTTGTTATATAGCTCAGATATAACAATGGGTTTGAGTTGATTACCAGAGATATATTGGCAAAAACTAGAACGGGATTAGGGCAGATTGTTAGGGTTAAAGATTGATGCAAATTAAAAGTAAATGAAGGTGAAGGCAGAGTGAACAGTCCTGAGAACATGAGGGAAAATAGAATATGTGGGAAGGAATCTGAGAAGGGTGGGGTTGGGGGAGTCCGTGAAGAAGAAATGGACAATTGGTGACTTTAGGGACCTGGGCATTGACTTTTTATCAAGAATTGTGTCACAGAGATAGTTCAAGTTGGGGGAGGAGTAGGAGACCTTAGTTTTATCTGGTCCCAGGAATTCAACTAGATAGCTATCAAATCATTCTGAACACCTGCAAACTCAATTGGAGATCTAAGAAAAGAATAGCTGCAACTCTACAATTAGAAAAGCGATCACTTCCTGCAAGAATGACAAGACAACAAAACTCACCTCAAAAAGAGAACAAGAGGCAGTACTGACTGCCAGGGACCTAATCAGTATGGATCTATGTAGGATGTTGGAACTAAAATTCAGAATAAGGATTATAAAGATACTAGCTGGGCTTGAAAAAAGCATAGAAGACACTAGAGAATCCCTTTCTGGATAAATAAAAGACTAAAATCTAATCAAGTCAAAATCAAAAAGGCTATTAATGAGATGCAATAAAAAATGGAGGCTCTAACTGCTAGAATAAATGAGGCAGAAGAGGGAATTCATGATATAGAAGACAAAATGATAGAGAATAAAGAAGCTGAGAAAAAGAAAGATAAACAACTACTGGATTACAAGAGGAAAATTCAAGCGATAAGTGATACCATAAAGCAAAAAATTATTAGAATAATTGGGATCCCAGAAGAAGAGGAAAGAGAGAGAGAGAGAGGCAGAAGGAATATAGCGGAGAACTTCCCTAATCTGGGAAGGAAATAGGCATTTAAGTCCAGAAGGCACAGAGAACCCCCCTAAAAATCAATAAAAATAGGTCAACACCTCGACATATAATAGTGAAACTTGCAAATCTCAGAGACAAAAAGAAAATCCTGAAAGCATCTCAGGATAAGAGGTCCATAACCTACAAGGGTAGAAACATTAGGCAGACCTATCCACAGAGATCTGGCAGGCCAGAAAGGACTGGCATGATATATTCAGGGTGCTAACTGAGAAAAATATGCAGCCAAGAGTACTTTATCCAGCAGGGATGTCATTCAGAATAGAAGGAGAGATAAGCTTCCAGGACAAACAAAAACTAAAAGAATTTGTGATCACTAAACCAGCCCTGCAAGAAATAGTAAAGGGGATCCTTTAAGTGAAGAGAGAGCCCAAAAATAACATAGACCAGACAGGAACAGAGACAATATACAAAAATAATGACTTTACAGGTAATACAATGGCACTAAATTCATATCTTTCAATAGTTACTCTGAATGTAAATGGGCTCAATGCCCCAATCAAAAGACACAGGGTATCAGATTGGATAAAAAATCAAGACCCATCGATATGGCTGTCTTCAAGAGACTCATTTTAGACCCAAAGACACCTCCAGGTTAAAAGTGAGGGGGTGGAAAACCATCTATCATGCTAATGGACATCAAAAGAAAGCTGGGTGGCAATCCTTATATCAGACAAATTAGATTTTAAACCAAAGACTGTAATAAGAGATGAGGAAGGACACTCTATCATAATTAAAGGGTCTATCCAGCAAGAAGATCTAACAGTTGTAAATATTTATGCCCCTAACATGGGAGCAGCCAATTATATAAGCCAATTAATAACAAAATCAAAGAAACACATTGACAATAATGCAATAATAGTAGGGGACTTTAACTCCCCCTCACTGCAATGGGCAGATTATCTAAGCAGAAGATCAGCAAGGAAATAAGGGCTTTGAATTACACACTGGACCAGATGGACTTCACAGATATATTCAGAACATTCCATCCCAAAGCAACAGAATACACATTCTTCTCAAGTACACATGGAACATTCTCCAGAATAGATCACATCCTGGGTCACAAATCAGGCCTCAACTGGTACCAAAAGATTGGGATCATTCCCTGCATATTTTCAGACCACAATGCTTTGAAACTGGAACTCAATCATAAGAGGAAAGTTGGAAAGAACTCAAACATGGAGGTTAAAGAGCATCCTACTAAAGAATGAATGGGTCAACCAGGAAATTAAAGAAGAATTTTTAAAAAATCATGGAAACAAATGAAAATGAAAACACAACTGTTCAAAATCTTTGGGATGCAGCAAAGGCTGTCCTAGAGGGAAGTATATAGCAATACAAGCCTTTCTCAAGAAACAAGAAACGTCTCAAATACACACCCTAACCTTACACCTAAAGGAGCTGGAGAAAGAACAGCAAATAAAGCCTAAACCCACCAGAAGAGAATTAATAAAGATTAGAGCAGAAATCAATGAAATAGAAACCAAAAGAACAGTAGAACAGATCGAAGAAACTAGGAGCTGGTTCTTTGCAAGAATTAATAAGATTGATAAACCCCTGGCCAGACTTATCAAAAAGAGAAAGGACCCAGATAAAATCATGAACGAAAGAGGAGAGATCACAACCAACACCAAAGAAATACAACAATTATAAGAACATATTATGAGGAACTATATGCCAGCAAATTAGAAATCTGGAAGAAATGGATGCATTCCTAGAAACGTTTAAACTGCCAAAACTGAAACAGGAAGAAATAGAAAACCTGAGCAGACCCATAATCAGCAAGGAAATTGAAGCATTGATCAAAAATCTCCCAACAAACTAGAGTCCAGGGCTGAATGTCTTTCCAAGGGAATTCTACCAAACATTTAAAGAAGAATTAATACCTATTCTTCTGAAGCTGTTTCAAAAAATAGAAATGGAAGGAAAACTTCCACATTCTTTCTATGAGGCCAACATTACTTTGATCCCCAAACCAGACAAAGACCCCACCCAAAAGAATTACAGACCAATATCCCTATGAACACAGATGCAAAAATTCTCACCAAAATACTAGCTAATATCCAACAGTACATTAAAAGAATTATTCACCACAACTAAGTGGGATTTATTCCTGGGATGCAAGGTTAGTTCAAGATCTGCAAATCAATCAACATGATACAGTACATTAATAAAAGAAAGGACAAGAACCATATGATCCTCTCAATAAATGCAGAAAAAGCATTTGACAAAGTACAGCATCCTTTCTTGGTTAAAACTCTTACCATTGTAGGGATAGAGGGAACATACCTCAATATCATAAAAGCCATATACAAAAAGCCCACAGTGAATATCATTCTCAATGGGAAAAAACTGAGAGCTTTTCCCCTAAGGTCAGGAACATGGCAGGGATGCCCCCTATCACCACTGTTGTTCACCATAGTACTGGAAGTCCTAGCCTAAGAAATCAGACAACAAAAAGAAATAAAAGGCATCTGAATTGGCAAAGAAGAAGTCAAACTTTCAATCTTCACAGATGACATGATACTCTATGTGGAAAACCCAAAAGACACCACCCCAAACTTGTTAGAACTCATACAAGAATTCCATGAAGTGGCAGGATATAATATCAATGCACAGAAATCAGTTGCATTTCTATACACTAACAATGAGACAGAGGAAAGAGAAATTAAGGAGTTGACCCCATTTACAATTGCACCAAAAACCCTAAGTTAATTAGGAATAAACCTAACCAAAAAGGCAAAGGATCTGTCCTCAGAAAACTTATGGAAGAAGTTGAGGAAGTCACAAAGAAATGAAAAAACATTCCATGCTCATGGATTGGAAGAACAAATATTGTTAAAATGTCTATGCTACCTAGAGCAATCTATACATTCAATGCAATCTCTATCAAAATACCATTATCTTTTTTCACAGAGCTGGAACAAATAATCCTAAAATTTGTATGGAGGCAGAAAAGACCCCGGATAGCCAAAGGAATAATGGAAAAAAAAAAAAAAAGGAAAAAGAAAAAACAAAGCTGGTGGCATCACAATTCCGGACTAAAAGATATATTACAAAGGTGATAATCATCAACACAGTATGGTACTGGCACAACAACAGACACATAGATCAATGGAACGGAACAGAGAACCCAGAAATGGACCCTCAACTCTATGGTCAACTAATCTTCAACAAGGCAGGAAAGAACATCCAATGGAAAAAAGACTGTCCCTTCAACAAATGGTGTTGGGAAAACTGGACAGCCACATGCAGAAGAATGAAACTGGACCATTTCCTTACACCACACATAAAAATAGACTCAAAATGGATGAAAGATCTAAATGTGAGACAGGAATCCACTAAAATCCTAGAGGAGAACACGGGCAGCAACCTCTATGACCTCGGCTGCAGCAACTTCTTGCTAGACACATCTTCAAAGGCAAGGGAAACAGAGGCAAAAATGAACTATTGGGACTTCATCAAGATAAAAACCTTTTGCACAGCAAAGGAAACAGTTGACAAAACCAAAAGACAACCGACAGAATGGGAGAAGATACTTGCAAATGACATATCAGATAAAGGCTAGTATCCAAAATCTATAAAGAACTTATCAAACTCAACACCCAAAGAACAAATAATCCAATCCAAATCATGAACAGAGATTTCTCCAAAGAAGACATACAAATGACCAATATACACATGAAAAAATGCTCAACATCACTTGGCATCAGGGAAATACAAATCAAAACCATAATGAGATACCACCTCACACTTGTCAGAATGGCTAAAATTAACCACTCAGGAAATAATAGATGTTGGCGAGGATGCAGAGAAAGGGGAACCCTCTTACACTGTTGGTAGGAATGCAAGCTGATGGAGCCACTCTGAAAAACAGCATGGAATTTCCTCAAAAAGTTGAAAATAGAGCTACCCTATGACCCAGCAACTGCACTACTATGGATTTACCCCAAAGATACAAATGTAGTGATCTGAAGGGGCACCTGCACCCCAATGTTTATAGCAGCAATGTCCACATAGCCAAACTATGGAAAGAGCCCAGATGTCCATTGACAGATGAATGGATAGAGAAGTGGTATATATATATACAATGAAATACTACTCAGCCTTCAAAAAAAAAAAAGAAATCTTGCCATTTACAATGACGTGGATGCAACTGGAGGGTATTATGCTAAGCAAAGTAAGTCAATCAGAGAAAGACAATTATCATATGATCTCACTTATGTGGAATTTAAGAAACAAAACAGAAGATCATAGGGGAAGAGAGGAAAAAATAAAACAAGACAAAATCAGAGAGGGAGACAGACCATAAGAAACTCTTAATCATAGGAAACAAACTGAGGGTTGCTGGAGGGGAGGGGGGTGGGGGAATGGGGTAACTGGGTGATAGACATTAAGGAGGGCACTTGATGGAATGAGCACTGGGTATTATATAAGACTGATGAATCATTGACCTCTACCTCTGAAACTAATAATATACTATATGTTAATTAATTGAATTAAACAATAGACTCATACATATTTATTAACTTAAAAGTATTTATAAATACTTATTCACTGTAATTTTGATTAATGGAGAATACATTTCATCATTTGAGAGTACAGAAAGGCAACATTTGTATATAAATAAATAACCCTATTTAAAAAATAAAAGCTATTTCAAAGCAAAAAAAAATTGTGTCCTAGAAAGAGGTAGAAGAAACTATCCTCAGTTTTTGGGTCTATGGAAGGATGCTAGTTCTAAACATGGAGTTTGGAGTATCTGTCTTTGAGGCTGAGAGAGCAAGGGGAAAAATTGTTTCAATCGGAATTTGTGGTGATATCTGAATGCCCCAGTTAAAAGTGTATCTCGTAATTTGAGAGTAAAAGTCTGAGAGGCTGTAGCTGAGAAAAGCTTAGGAGAAAAAAATTAATCTGCACTGTAATCACATTGCATATGGCTAATTTGCTTTAGGGAAGCAGCAATGTGTACTATAGTAGGTCTTAACCTCAGCTAATCGTTGACATTTCCTAGGGAGCTTTTAAAATTATATATATATATAGTCTCAGAAATCACCAGGAATCACCGGAGTGATAAAAGGGAGAAGCCAGTGGCTTCAAAACCTGTTTTTACCATTTCCTAAAAGTATGTCCTTGAACAAGTTATTTAACCCCTCTGAGCCTCAGTTTCTAACCTGTAAAATGGGACTAATAGTAGCTATTTTATAGTGTTATAGGTGCTCTCTCAATAAATGGAAACTTCTGTTCCCCTTTCACCACATTAATGCATATTTCTTACTCTCGGATGCCCCAAACAAAAATTATGCTCTAGGATCTAAGCTGGGAGTGTAATTTAACCAATTTAGTATTAAAGGGGGCTATACATTAGAAATAAGAGGCAAGACCACACTTTTTGCAATTTAAGGCCTTGGGTAAGGCAGCAGTACAGTAAAGCAGGGGAGAAGATGCAGAGCCTTGCTTTTCAGGATGCATGTGTTGCTTTGGCAAACGGGCATGACCAGAGAAGTAGTGTCAGGGAATGTTCTCTCCCTTTTCAAGTGACCCTGTATTGCCCAAGGACCACCTCACACTCCGGGAAACATGCTGGGGCTCCCTAAGAAGTTGCCAGAAACCTTGTTTAACCTACAGCAATGTGAGGAGGCTAATACCTATCTTTCCATGCCATAGATGTTTGTTTATTTTATTTTATTTTTTTTAAGTTTCTTCTGGTCACTGCTTTCTTTTTTTTTATTATGTTAGTCACCATACAGTAAGAAATATTGGGGGGGTTCTATAAAAGGAGAAAGACCCCAAGAGTGATATAGAATATACATAGGCGTTTAACTGTAACACAGCTCAAGAGAGATAAAGAAAAGCAGGAATTCATTTGGTGTTTGACTAAAATTGGGTAAGACTACAAAGAGCAATTTTGTAACCTATAATTCCTTTACTTCTAACATGAGTATGTTCCTTCCTCATTCAATATTTTCATGCCATGTATTTTTGTTTGTTTGTTTTTTAAGGCTTCATAGTATTCCATTGAATAGTTATGCTGTATTATTTAACCAAACCCCTAAAAAAAGATACTTTTTTCATTTCTGTTAAAGTATTTATTATCATAAACATACTATAATTAAAATCTTCTTTCCTCTATCTTTGTGTGTACCTCTGTTCTGGGATGGATTCCTAGAAGTGGAAGTATTAGGCTTTCAATACACATTGCCAAATGATCACCAGAAACTTCTAACAATCTATATTTCTTTGATGTCACATTGAAGTGTCATTTTACTACACCTTTGTCATTAGTGTGTCATTGCTATTTTTAAAATTTCTGTGAATTTGTGAGATAATCAATAATAATAATAGCTAATGCATGTATAGTGCTTACAATGTGCCAGGCATTGTTCTAGCACTTTACATAGTAAGCAGTAGGAGACAGAATTCTAAGATGGCCCCCAAGACTTCCTGTCCCCTAGTGTGCATGCTTTATATAATCCCCAGAAGTATGAATATACTGTGTTAGACTCACTCCTGTGATTTTTTTTTTTTGACTGGAGGTTTTTTTGTTTTTGTTTTTTTTAAATTTTATTTTATTATGTTATGTTAGTCACTATACAATGCATCATTAGTTTTTGATGTAGTGATCCACAATTCATTGTTTTCATATAACACCCAGTGCTCCATGCAGTACGTGCCCTCCTTAATACCCATCACCAGGCTAGCCCATCCCCCCACCCCCTCCCCTCTAAAACCCTCAGTTTATTCCTGTGATTTTGTTATTTTATATTGCAAAAGGATTTTGCAGAGGTAATTAAGGTCCCAGATCGGTTGACCTTATGATAGAGAGGTTATCGAGTGGGCTGCTTTTATCACATGAGTTCTTTAAATCAAGGTTTAATGGTCAGAGACAGAGGAGGTCAGAGATTCAAAGCATGAGAAGGATTTAACATGAGAGTGATTATCCCTGGTGGTCTTGAAGATGGAAGGAGCCACTTGGCAAGGAATGGAAGCAATCTCTAGTTGTAGAAAGTGGCCACTGTCTGAAAACAAGTAAGGAAAAGTTGCCCTCAGTCCTATCACTGCAAGTTACTGAATTCAGCCAACAATAAGAATAAGATTGCAAATGGTTTTGTCCAGAGCACCCACAGAAAAACTGAGCCTGGTTGATACCTTGATTTCACCCTTGTCATATCCTGAGCAAAGAACCCAGCCATGCCATACCGGACGTTTGACCTACAGAGCTATGAGCTAATAAATGCGTATTGTTTTTAAAACACATAGGACACAGAAGCCAACTTGAAGAGCTTTCTCCTGACTAACCTGAGGGTAATTTGAGCATCACAATAAATAATTACAGTAACAGGGCACCTGACTGGTTCAGTCAGCAGAACATGCAACTCTTGATCTCAGGGTTGTAAGTTCGAGCTCCATGTTGGGTATAGAGATTACTTAAAAATAAAATCTTCTTTTTAAGATTTTATTTATTTAAGAGTGAGAGAGAGAGCAGGAGCAGGGACAGAAGGAGAGGGAGAAGCAGGCTCCCTGCTGAGCGGGGAGTTGGATGTTTAATCGATTGAGCCACCTGGACACCCCTTAAAAATAAAATCTTAAGAAAAAATAATTACAGTAACAGATGATAATCCACTGAATAAAATGAATCTATACAGATACAGGCAAATAAATACACAACTTAAATGTTTAATTTGGGATATTTATAGCATTTCAAAGTAAGTCTTTACAAAATACTTATTAATTACAAGTGGAAAAAGTGGCAGATGCTACCTTAAGTGTTCAAAATGAACATCATCAGGGGGTGCCTGGGTGGCTCAGTCGTTAAGCGTCTGCCTTCGGCTCAGGTCATGATCCCAGGGTCCTGGGATCGAGTCCCACATCGGGCTCCTTGCTCAGCGGGGAGCCTGCTTCTCCCTCTGCCGCTCCCGGACACTCTGCCTACTTGTGATTCCTCTCTCTCTCTCTCTCTGTGTCAAATAAATAAATAAAATCTTCAAAATGAACATCATCAGTAATGGACAAATGGAAATCAGGTGATAGGATGCAGTGAGAAGCATGCAAATCACTTCTGTGACATTCCTGTCAAAGATGTATAACCTGAGTCTAACTGTGAAGAAACATCAGAGAAACCCAAACTGAGGAGCATTCTACAAAATAACTATTCTATGATCTTCAAAATTATGAGGATCATGAAAGTCAAAGAAAGACTGAATAGCAATTTCAGACTGAAGAGACATGACAACTACCTGCAATGCTTAATTCTGAACTCAAGTTTTTTACTATAAAGAACATTATTGAAACAATTGGCAAAACTTGAATGGGGTCTGAGGATTAGTTGATAGTAGTGTTTATCAGTGTTAATTTCTTGTTAATAATTATCTTGTGGTTATGCAGGAGAATGTCCTTGTTAGTAGGAAAGACACCCTCAAGTGTCTTTAGGAGTGATGGGGAATCAGGGCAGCAGCTTCCTCTGAAATGGAGACTTCCTTCAGAAAAATAAATTTATGCTGTTCTTGCAAATTTTCTGTAAGTCTGTGATTGTTTGAGATTTTTAATAAATTATTAAGTATTTTAAAAAGAAAATGTTTTTCTTTCTTTAATCACTTGCAAATTTACAAAATAGAGAGCAAAAAATTAAAAATCTATTCACATTTTTTTCTGTTGCACTGTGGTATACAGCTTTTAATCATTTATTAAATATTCATGTACGTACATATATATACACACTTTATAAAATTAAAATTCTTCCTATTTTGTATCTTGCTTTAAGATTTTTATATTTATATGTAATCTATATCTCCACTCCATCTGCCACTTTTTCCACTTGTAAGTCTTCTACAATATTAATTTTTTTAAATATTTTATTTATTTGAGAGAGAGAATGAGAGAGAGAGTGGGAGGGAGAGGGAGAGAGAATCTGAGGCAGACTCTGCACTGAGCATAGAGCCCTGCTTGGGGCTCAGCCCCATGACCTCAAGATTATGACCTGAGCTGAAACCAAGAGTCAGCTGCTTAACTGACTGAGCCACCCAGGCGCCCCTACAATATTAATTTTTATGGTGACTTTTTTTTTGCATGTGAAATACATTATGATACTGTTTGAAACGTTCAGATTTGGTTTTATAATTAGTTGAGTGCCTCTCATCAAGTTTGTCAGCTCTGTCACCATGGCAAATTAATGTCAACTAGCAATTATAAAGAAAAAAAACATCTTGAACAAGTAAATTATGCAAACTTTAAAGAAGAATAATGTCTGCTGTTAATGTATCCTTTTTCTTATAAATACCTCCCCTTGGACAGAGCCAGAAGTATCATTTTCTTGACCCAAGAAGACACTAGTATTGATGAATATTTTACTACCCACTCCACCTCATAGCCTCATTCCCAATGACCAAAGTCAAATAGTAAATTTGTGAATTTACCACAATTTATTGATTCAACCACTGATAGATATTTGAGTAGTTTATGATTTGGGGCTACTAGGAATAGTGCTGCTATGAACATTCTTATACATATCTTCTGGTGAATGTATGTACACATTTCTGTTGGGTACATGTAGGAGTAGATTGACTGGATCATAGTAGCTGAATTGCCAGTGAATTTTCTAAAGCAGTTGTACCAACTTACACTCCCACCAGCAATGTATGAATGTTCTGTTTGCTCCACCTTCTTACCAACATTTGATATTTCCTATCTTTTTCATTTTAGCTACTCTAGTATGTTTATAGATGTACTACATTTTGGTTTTAAATTGATTTTCCTGGGGCACCTGGGTGACTCAGTTCATTGTCTGACTCTTGATTTCGGCTCAGGTCATGATCTTAGGGTTGTGGGATTGAGCCCTGTGAGGGTCTCACACTCAGCGTGGAGTCTACTTGTCCCTCTCCCTCTGCTCCTCCCCTACTCCCATGTTCTCTCTCTCTCAAAAAAAAAATCCTTTAAAAAATAAATTGTATTTTCCTAATGAATAAAGTTGAACCCTTTTAATATGTTTATTGGCCATTTGGATATCCTTTTTTTGTGGAGTGTTTATTCAGGTGTTCTGCCTCATTTCTATTGGGTTCTCTGACTTTTCCTTATTAATTTGTAGGCATTTAAATATATCTATATTCTGGATACAAGCCTTTTGTTGAATATGTGTATTACAGATATATTTTCCCACTATTTCCATTGCCTTTTTACTACATTAATGGTGTATTTGGATGAACAAAAGTTCTTAATTTTAGGATTTCCCAAGTTATTACATTTTCCATTTATGATTAGCTTTTTTTGTGAACTGTTTAAGAAATCTTTGCCAACTCCAAGGTCATGAATATGTTCTCCTATGTAATCTTCTAAAAGCTTCATTTTTTTTATCTTTCACGTTTAGATCTTCAATACATCTGGAATTGATTTTGGTGAATGTTGGGAAGTAGGGGGTCAAGATTCATTTTTTCCATATGGACATCCAGCTATCCCAGGGCCATTTATTGAAGACTGTTCTTTGCACACTACAGTGTGACTCACTTCTGTCATAAATCAGGTGACCATATATTTATGGATCTGTTTCTTGCCTCTCTATACTGTTCACTGGCCTATTTGTCCATCCTTATGCCAATAACACATTGTCTTAATTACTACAGTTTCATAATGGATCTTGATATATGGTACTATAAATCCTCCAGCTTTGTTCTCTTCTTCAAGATTTCCTTGGCTATCCTTTGTCCTTCATATTTCTATACACATTTTAAATCAGCTTGCCAATTTTTACCAAAAATCTTCTAGGATTTCAACTGAGGTATATAAATTAATTTTGAAGAATTGACATGTTTATAATATTGTCTTTTCTATCATTTAAGTAATTTGCCAAGAGTTCCATAATTTAAAAGTGGTGAGTTGGAATTCACTGTTCTGCAGTCTTATTCCAAAGCCCAACACTCCTCTAGAGTTAAAGGGTATCTTAGTTTTGAGAATGTGCTGTTTTCATATCAATTAAATTTTAAACAAACCCATGTTGTTGGCAATGTTTTCTACAGGAGCAGGTTTTTAAAATCTCCCATTGCATGGATGTCTCATGCATCTGATGTCTTCAATTGCCACTGACAAGTAGTAGTGGTCATATGTTAGTGATTATTTTATGTATTATTGACCATTATATTTTGGACCAAATTATTTCAATGGTGTTTTTAAAGCCAAGTGGAAAATCCCATGCAGGTAAATTCTGTTTGTCCTTGGGTTACATGACATTTGGCCCTCTCATCACCTTCCCCCTTACTCTCCTCATGCACCACTGCAGGCAGAAAGAACTCATCTTTCACTCTTCTGTTAAGGGAGAGAAATTTATTTTTCTTCTACCTCCCCCAGCTTTCAAAAGATATTATTGAGATTTTCCATACAAGGACTTCCAACTTTATTCAGAGAATTTGGATCCCTGTGGAAAGAGAACATGAAATAGAGGATAGCAGAGGATTTCTTTCTCCTTTTCTGTGTGAAGAATTAGGTTGAAACAAAAATTGAAGCAGGAAAAGACTGACATCTCTCATTACATCTTCTGCATTCAGCCCATCTGCTCACATCAGATAGATGTTCCCTCTCTTTTCTCCAGAGTGGAGTTGCTCATCCTGAGTTAGTTGCCTCCTGCCAATGAAAATCCCACCACACCTGCCTTAGTTAGGGCCCACTTTTGTGTTTGAAAATTACCTGCTCTACCTCCTCTACAGTAAAACTTCTAATCACTTCAGTGAAGCTGATGTAAACTGTGAGTTTGTCTTTATAGGGAGGAGGATGCCTTCTTTTTTGACCAAACTTAAGGGAACTAGAAAGTAGAAATAGGAAATGAACACAATCTTTTTCTTTCTTTGTTCTTTTTAATTTTCTTTTTCTTCACACTTTCTTTCCCTCCTCTAAACTATCTTAATTCCTTCAACCTTTTCCTTTCATTTCTTCATGCCTTCACCTTAAAGATCTTTCCCTTACACAAAAATGAATTACTATTTCCTACCCATTATAATTATTTCATTCATTCAAAATGTGTTAGTGCTACTGTGTTCCAAGCACTGTCATTTAACAGAGTCTTATAGTTTTTATTGTTAAAGAGTGGTCGATTGCCATTTTTTATTAAAAATTAAAAAAATGAATTATTTTAAGAGAAAATTTCTCTTCACATAGTTGATACTTTGTGGAAAAACTATTTATCCTGGAGTATTGAAAACCCACAGATACATTCTTCTGTGTTATTTTTTGATAGGGAAATTAAGTTTCTGAAGATTTTTCTTTTTTCCCCTTCCAGAACCACCTACACTCTTTACCTACTCTCTTTCAGCTATGTTGAACTGCAAATGAAACTCTATTGGAGTTTTCAAATAGGAATTTTTCTAGCTGTGATTTTCTCATGCTACTATTGAAAAGAAACCACAGTAATATTTTCTAGTATTTTATCCTATGCTGTATTGATGGGTACTTTTCTAGAAGAATTTTTATACTGTTTTATATGGAAAGGCATCAATACTTCCTAGGTGCTTCATATTTTCCCATTCTGTATCAGTTGGGAATTTTGTTTGGCTGAAAGTTACAGAACCTGCATGCAGAAGCTTGGGATTTATTTCTCTCATAACAAGTCCAGAGAGTAGTAGTCTATAGCTGGTGTAGCAGATTCTTGATATCATCAGTGTCCCGAGCTCCCTTTGGCTTTCTTCTCTGGGATACTTAGTATATATCTTTAATCCCAATATTCACTACATAGTCACAGATGGCCTCTCCATGTCATTTCACATCCATATTTCCAGGCAAGAAGAAAGGAGGAAGGACAGGGAGGGGGCAATGCTCATATGAAGAAACAAATCTTGTGCCCCAATTCCCAGCAGACCTCTGCTTATATCTCATTGGCTGGAACTGTGTCACATGGTCAGTTAGAATCTCGGGGATATCAAGGAAGGCCAATCTTTTAATCCTGGACAAAACTGGGTTCTGCTAAGAAGGAAAAAAGGGAGAATGGATACTGACACCTAGCTATGTCTGCCACAGTTTTAAAATTAAGATGATGTAATTTCTTCAGCAATAATAGTGGAGTAGTGGAAAATTCCATTTAATTGTTGAACTCTATAACCTTGCTGGTGGCCTTGATGTTAATAGTTTTCTTTTAATAAATAAACTTGTGATCAAAAGAATGAGCAGTGCATTTGTGACCATTAAGTAAAATTTAAAAATACTGTGTTTTGAATTATTTGTTAAAGAAGATGTCAGAAGAAATTTCTTGTATAAGGCACATCAAATTTGTATAAAAATTATTTGATTAGGGGCACCTGGGTGGCTCAGTCAGTTAGGCATTCAACTCTTGGTTTCAGCTCAGGTCATGATCTCAGTCAGGGTCCCGAGATTGAGCCTGGCCTCAGGCTCTATGCTGGAATTGGAGCCTGCTTAAGAGTCTCCCTTTCCCTCTCCCTCTACCCCTACCTGCCCCCTGCTAACACATGTGCACTCTCTCTCTCTCCCCTCCTCAAAAAAATTTGATTATATTCAAAATTAAAGATAAAGTTAACTGGGTATTTCAGATTGGGCTTTACAGGGTTGTCACAACCTGGGAGGGTCAAGGTCCTTTAGAGGTAGTCCAAGTTTAGCAGGTTCAGAAATGGGTGCAGTTGGGTTATTAGGCCCTGGGGCTCTCACTGGTAGAGCCCACCAGATAATCACTTATAAACTCAAATGTAATCATATTAACTCTACAATAGATAATATAATTATTTAGAAATAAGACCTTTGGGGGTAATGTTTATTACTCTTAGTTATACAAATATACATATATACATTTTCTTTGTAAAAAAGCAAAGATTTCATTACAGATAGTTAGATTCCCCTTGAAACTAACTTCCAGTTGCAGTATCCTCTCTAGTTTGGTCTATTTGTATATCTTTTAGACTTTTGTCCTTGGTAGAATGCATGTGTGGGGGAGTGTGTGTATAATATGCATAACATTTTTTGGTGTCTTTCCATGTTTATGTAATGGTATCATATGGTATGTATCATGGTGCAACTTGTATTTTTCATTGAACAATACATGTTGGAGATAAAACCAGATAATCTGTGTGTACTATGCAAAGAATGTTCTTCTTACCTTCAAACCCTTGAAGAGGTAAGATGACACAGATGTGTAATATGCTCAAGGGACACCTTCAACTGTCATTAACATGAATTTATAGTCAGAGCTGAAACTCACCAAGATAAAGTAGGGGTATTTCTCCTTTCTTACTTCTTGACATAGACCTTAGTGCACTGCCCATTTTGATTTGGAGTTTGTTTTTATAATGATTTTCATCTCATACAAGTGAGCCTAGATCTTAAACATTGGAAAAGAGGAAGGGAAACTATGTGTTTGCCTCTAATAGTACCACGCCTTAGGGACAGGGCCATGATCTGTAATGCAATCACTTGATGCTTTTTTAGCAAATATATGTTCAGTGTCTAGTATATGACATACACTATTTTAGGCACTCTGGAGAAATAGAGATAATCAGCAAAAGGCCTTGCTTTTTTAGAGCATACATCCTTGTTGTAGAAGTGAACAATAAGCAAATCAACAAATGAATGAATGTATAGTATAATGCCACGTAGTGAGAAGTGCTATGAAGGTAAATAATTAGATTGAGGGGATAAAGAGTGATTGAGGGTGAAGGGGGCTACTTCAGACGAGATGCCCAGGGCAGGTCTCTCTGCAGAGCCTGAATAAATATATATCCCTCAGTCTAGTCTATGATAGATGTTCAATAAGCACCAAATAAATGAATAACTGCATTAGCAGGGATATGCAAAAGTATAATAGTAGCACAAGAGAGGAGATAAATAATCTATATCTGGATTAAGAGAAGCTCCAGTAGGATGCTTAAAATGAGACTGAAAAGTAGGTAGTCATTGGCCAGAGAGGCAGGGGTTGAGAAAGGCATTCCAAGCACAGGTAACAGCATATGCAAAAGTAGGGAGGTATGAAAGAGCACTGTCAATTTCCTATTGCTACTGCAGAAATCTACACAAAAGATTTGGAGGGAGTGAATTATATAATGCTCCTCTACTGATGGAGAGGTTAGAAGTAAAAAGAACCAGGGAGAAGCAGAAAAGCCTCTAACTTCAAGTCCAGGTAAATAGGATGAGGAACTGCATTCCCAGATTGTGTCAGAAGGTTGACAAAATCTCTAGTTTAAGCATGTCCAAAATGGCAAGTCAAGAAGAACAAGTGGTGAGTCTTTTCACAATAGAGGATCACTTTCAATACTCTTCTTTTATGTGTTGCACATTTAGGGAAAAAATTAGGGACAAAGTAATATTTCATCATAAATAATTATTTACTTTTCCCAAGTTGTTTTGCTAGAGCTTAAAATTGCCAGTCATGGCTTCTGGTTGGAATTTGTGAGGCTATCGATGTGTTTCTCAGGGAGAAGAGGGGATAGATATATTCAATTTCCCTCCTCCCCCCCACCCTTTGTTTTTACTATGTACCACTTTAAACTAGGTACATATGCAATTTCTCTTGTGTTTTTGAAATGATTAAAACAGCTTTGAGGATGTAGCAGGCATAAGGGCATGGGAGGCTCTACAGAAGTTACTTCCACTCTCTGTGGAACTCTGAAGTCCCTCAAAAACTTCTAGGTTCCTTGCCTTGATTAATTCTGTTCTCTCCACTTGATTTTGCTCCCCAGACTTTTATTGGAAAAGCATATGAGATAAGTAGATTTTTATTTGAATCATTTTCATTATTGAGGTTGATTTAGATTCTCCTCTTTGTGCTATTATAGACGTAAAAAAAGAGATATTCATAAAAGGTGACTATATGTAGAATTTGCTTCATAAGCAAATTTATATGAATCATGAAAAGGGCAGAGATTTTATAGATTTCCTTTGTCTGGCTTATGGATTTTATTTTGCAGTAAGAGGGTAAAATATTTTTTGAAAAATTTCCTTCTTGGATTCTTGTACTGGTTAATAAATGGTGATATATATGTGAATTAGTTATTTAGCAGCCATTAAAGATATGTCTATACATGCATGGACACACAAATAGAATGGTGTGGAAAGATGAGTTATTAAATGAAAAGCAACTTGTAGAACTGTACATATATCATGATTGCATTTGTGTAAAAATTGGATATGCATGTGTACGTTTATGTGCATAGAAAATCTTTGAAAGAATATACAATAAAACATTGAAGATGACTGCCAGGGCCAACTGAATTTGGAGATTAGGGCTAAGTAAGGCTGGAAGTTTTAATTTTTACCTTATATCTTTCTATACAGTTTCATATTATTTAACTAATACTTTTATAACTCAAAGGATAGTTTAATATATTTATTCTTCACACAGCATTAAAAAGTGACCTTGTGAATATTTTAATGCTAACATTTTCAAGTTTTAGAAAATTCTACAAATGTATTTAACATATCCTGTTTTTTAAAAGAGGAGGACTAGTGAGAAATATGTCAATTCAATATTAGTGTGGAAAATTACATTGTATATGCAAGTTCTCATCTTAAAGGATTCTTGGTGTCATGAAATCCAGTTTCTTTTCTGGCTGGTAAAATATGGAAACTGTGGTATCATTTCCCCTAATTTATAGTGAAATAACTATTGCCCCAGCTTAGTATTTTTTAAAATGTATTTTTCTTCTTCCTGTAAAAAAATATTTTTGAAATTCTGCTCAAACAAAAAGAGGAAATCAAAATCAACTATAATCCTACTATCCCCAAATTGCCACTATTAAGTATTTGGTCAACAGAACCAGAATTGGTTTTCTCTATTCAAGTTTTGTTTCCTTTAATAAACTTTTGTGGCTTTTTAGGACATGAGTCCTATACATTTCTTGTACAGTTTATTCCTAGATATTTTGTTTTTGTTTGTTCTGTTGTAGTTGCTCTTTTGAGTGAGAGCTTTCCCCATTATGTTTCAAATAATTATGAGATATTTATTATGTAACTGAACACTTTAACTATTTTTGTTAACTTTAATAATTTTGCTTTTGGTTCCATTCATTTTTCCAGGACAATATTTTTATCTTATGCTGACTACAATGTATAATGTTTCATAATGGAAGTAATATGCACCATTCTGCTTAGAATTTAAAAGAGAATTTTGCATGTTAGAAAAATATTGCTTAAACCAGACTTTGGCCATAGTATTTGAACTCACATTTGAAATGAGATCTTTCATATGAAAAAAGATTATAATATGATGCTACATCCAAGATATTTTTTCATATTGGTATTGTTCTCACACTGTTTGACCTGGCAGAATCCCTATCACTTTTGAAAACTTACCTTCATGGGGTGATTGGCTAATATACATATCTACACAGTTAGGCAGTTTAGAGTTAACAAACTATCCATGCGTTGTACAATTTTAAGCCTAAGTACAATTGAGATTTTCTTCCTTGATGTATTAAAAGAGATTTTCTTAGGAAAGAGAATACAAATTTTAACATTGTAAAAAGATTGCCTTGTTATATAAATGATCTCTTTGCTATTTTTTTCTCATCTCTAGAGAAGTCCTTCTTGCTTACCTACCCCATAGAGACCAGTTGAGGGCATGTAGTTTTTAAAGTTTAGATTCTCTATCAAATCTGTAAAAATTAACTTTATATTAAAATCTTTATTCAATCCTCTAGCTACTGCGAAGCTATCATTATATTATATATCAAAATGTTTTTCCTACACTATAAGAAACTTCTCATAAAAATATATTATTTTAAAATATTTTCAGTAATTGAGTAGATCTAAAAGGTTTAACATTTTGGTAATACTCATAAGTGATTTCTAAAATGTCACATAATGTGAACATGGAATTAATTTCTAAAACTAAGTGCTTTAAAATTATTTAACATGGAAAATTCTGTTCAAGTAGCCGTTACTCTGTCAAAAACATTTTAACTGCAGGCTGAAGTAGCCACTTTGAATTTCACTAGTAAGCATAAAATTGAAATGGCCTAGATGACATATGCTTGTTTGGGAATCAAGGACTGTTTGTTTTAGTACAGATTCATAATCTCTTATCTGAAGTCTGTGGTGCCAGATGTAGTTTTGATTTTTCAGATTTTTAGAAATGTAATATAGAGCATATGCCCTATATTATTTAAAACTGATGGTATCTGGGTAGTACCCCATAATGAAACACATTAACACTTTCGGACAAATGTATGAATGTCCACATTAAATAAAATAAACTTTGGTTTGGGTCAAGTTTGCCACCAAATGATTTCAGCTCAGGTTGGATTTGGACATATTGATTATGATATATACCTTCATTTTCAGAGATTTTTGTATTATGAATATGAGATTTTAGACTTGAAGTTCTCTGTGATCTTGGTCATTTTTCTGGGCCGCAATCATCTCATATGCTAAAATGAGAAGTTAGACTAAGTGAATTATATGTGAACTTTTCAGATTCTAAATCTAATGTCTATTTAATTCTCTGATATAAGAAACACTACAACTGTCAGTCTTATATTATTCCAGTTTAACAATTATTTAGTTCAGAGATCCTCAACATCCCTGAAAGGTACGTAGTAATTATTTGTGCTTTATATATAAATATTAAAGAATGTAGGTCTCTAACATAACAAAATAAAATAAAAAGATGTAAGTAAAAAAAGAATGTAGGTCAAGAAGTGTTTTTGCTTGTCTGCCATATAGTCGCAGCCAAACTAGATTTCAAATTCATGAAGACAGAGTAGTTTTTGTCTGCAATTTTGATTTCCAGAATGTATTCTACTGTAAGTTTCTTACAGTCGTAATTAATATTTGAACCATGTAGAAATGGTGAGAAATGTTGTGCGGACTTCATGACTTTCCTCTGAAAATCTGAAAATCTAGCAATGTTAGACCAAGGTAACCTAAAGGGAGTCTGCAATACCCTACTTTATTTCAGGGCCTCAATCTTGCAATCTAAATGCCCCCAAAATGAGTCCTAAATCTGAAGGGGCTGGGCTCCCCACTGAGGAAAAACCTAAAGCTAATCAATGAGAGAACTGGCAAGGTCTCTCCAAGATGGAGATAGCAAGCTCACAGTCAAGTTCTGGGTGGGAGACGGAGATGAAAACTAGAGGTGAGACTTGGTTGGCCAGAGCTCACAGACTAGCTGCTAAATGCAGCATCCATTTGTTTTGGATACTGGCTTTATTTGTGGCGTACTTTTGTTAATAAAAAGAAAAAAAATGTATTTGATTACCTTTGGGCATGGAATGCTCTTTAGTTTTCCATATTTTCTGCACTCCCTGTGATTGTGTACCTTGTCACTCTCTCATTGACGTGATGGCCTTTGAAGCCATGTAAATGTGCCATTTCTGCCTGTGCGTTACACTATTAAGGCAGACTTTTGAAAAGTGAAAATTTATTGTTGGAGAGGAGGCTATAGTATGGACTAAGGAATTGGTATTGCAGCCCTTCCGGGGCCTACAAGACATTGAGCTGCTGCCAGCTACCTTTTATTCATTTTCTCAAATAATACTGAGCATTTACTACATGTGCTGGGCACTGGGGATGCAATCAGAAGACACACATAGGCCACAAGTCTATGGAGGAAGATGGACATTGAATCAGTAAACATGGAGATGTGAAGACTGATATAAATTACAATGGAAAGGAAAGAATGGGATGAGAGAGAAAAACAAAGAGTTCTCCCTTATTTAGATGGAAAAGTCTGGTTAAGTCTCTGAGGTTTAGCTGAAAGCTGAGTAGGAACCAGCCAGGTAAAAAGAGGAAGGAAATATCTTTAAGGTAGAGAGGACAGCAAGTGGGAAGGCCTTAAGGCAAAATGAACTTGGTATATTTGAGAAACAGAAAGACCAGTGTGGTTGGAATGTGTGAATGAGATGAGAATGGGGAGATGAACAAGGGTAAGATCATGCAGGACCTTATAGGCCAATTAGGGCACTATTTTAAAGGATAATGGAAGCCGTTGAAGGGATTCAGCAAGGTCATACTAGAGTTTTTAAAGAGGTTGCTTGGGCTACTGTGTGAAGAATGGACTCTAAGGGTACAAAGTAGAACTGCTGCTGTCATCCGGCAGGAGGTGATAGTGGCTTGAGGCAGTGCAGACTGACAGGTGAAAATCTTCCCCCCCCAAAAGAAGAATCCTAATGGATACGATGTAGATGTGAGTAGAAACCAGACTATAGGGAGGATTGTCAATGTTATTGAAGGCTTAAAACAAGAATTCCCTGACCAGAGACTCTATAGGAGTTACACACTGGATTTTATCGCTATATTCTGAAAGCTGTTGGGCAATCACCGTGATTCTTTTTTTTTTTTTTAAGATTATTTATTTATTTATTTGACAGTGCGAGAGGGAACACAAGCAGGGGGAGTGGGAGAGGGAGAAGCAGGCTTCCCGCTGAGCAGGGAGCCCGATGCGGGGCTCGACCCCAGGACCCTGGGATCATGACCTGAGCCGAAGGCAGACACTTAACGACTGAGCCACCCAGGCGCCCCAATCACCGTGATTCTTGGTAACTTGGAGGAGTTTCCAAAAGTGAAGTACTTGTGCTACTTTCTTTTCCATTTAAGAAGACTTAGGTTACAGCAAAAGCCACTAGACATGAGTAGTTGAACCTAGTGGATATGGAACAAAAATTTATGAAAAATGGTACTGTTACTTAAAGCACCATTTGACTAGTCTGTTGCCCTGTAGGTGCCCTAAAAAGATGTCAGTTTAGTTTGATGCTACTGCAGGTTGGGTTCTCAGGAAGGGGATGCTAAGGCAGAGCTTGGGTGCTAAATATTCATTAGGGATCCATACCTGTAAAGGAAGAAGGAGGAAGCAGGATTGGGCAGATGAAAACATCAGTTTCAGTGCAGGTCCAACAAAGTCCGGGTCAACACTGCAGGGAGCTCTGGATGAAATATTGCCCATCAGGGTGATCCACGTTGGGTCCAAACTGGTCGGACTTTAAAATCCTGTCTTGCTCAGTCGCTGGGTATAGGCTGCCCCAGCAGTGGTATGCCTTTGGACGACTTTACTCTTTGAAACTGAGTCCAATTCTGAAAGAAGGGACAGCTGGGCATCGAGTGCTTTGTAGAAGTGGATGGCACATCTGAGCATCAGCCACAAAGGCTGATTTGCTTAACAGTAGTAGTGAGTCACTGGGCCCGCTGCTTTATTTTTTAATTTATGTAGTTTTTTTCCTCCTAGGAACTCAGGATAAAACGTACACAATTTTTTAATCACAAAATATTTATCAGTCACTGAGACAATCCAAGAGAGGAGGATTAAAATGTCAGAGGTTGGAAGAAGACACCAAGAACAGGGAAGGAAGAGAGGGAAAAAACTAGTGGAAAGAAGCTTCTAGAACTTGGAGAAGCAAATTTTAGTAAATACAGAGTTATAGCACCTAGGTCTTGTTTTAAAAAACACTATGATTAACACATCTTTAAAAATGTTTGGAAAATAACATTGTGAAATTTTAGCTGTCTCTTGTTTCTTTGATAGATATGGAGGACTTGAATAAAAGAGACCAACCATTCAAGACAATTCAGAAAAACGATAGCTCAGGTATTTTTTTTCTACTTCCAAATCTGTTCTATGATTTATAGTGAATTATGCATGATGTAAAGTTGGAATGTTGATTTTCAAAATTTTAATGGAAAGCTCATTGTTTGGTCATACTGAAGGTTTCTCCCAATTCCCTTACAATGCATGCTTAAATCTTCAACAGTGGTCAAGATAACCATATTTTCCTTTACTGTGCTTGTCTTTAAATCACTTGGAGTCTACTTAAAGTCATGTGATTCATGATATACTTAATCTCAATCACCTTATATGGTACAGATTAATTATTCATATAATTGGGGCAAAAATGCATTATTTTTTTTTTTTGCTTGAATTACTCAGATTATTATACTTTATGCTACTTGGCCTTTGAGTACCTTCTACTTATGTTTTACTTTATAAGAACAGCAAATATCATACTAAACTAGGACATTTTATGTATTTGGATGGAGAATGCCTACCTGAAAATTTTATATCATTTTATTCTTATTTGCCCCATTACATTTTTTAGCTTTCAGTTTCAACCTTTTTTCAAAGGTTGAATTTCAAAGGTTGAATTTCAAAAGTTGAAATTATTTTATTTCAACTTTTTCTGTTAGAAATGCAGCTATGACTTAAAAAATCTGATTAATTTGATTCATGATAAGATGATACTTAAATATTCACAGTTGATGCCTAAAACTTTTTAAATAAAAAGAATGGCCACACTTTGTATCTTGACATTAATTTTCTAAAATTCTCAATATACTTACTTAAATGGAAATATTTCCTTTATGTTCTTTTAGAAGTAATTTTATGCAAGGTATATAGTGGTAATTATTTTTAAAGTTTCTAAAGATAGAGGTTCAAATATACTATGAATGTTGTAATACTTTTTCTTGTTTTTGCTTAAAAATATTTAAAAATAAGACCTGCAGTCAACATGTTGCCATAGCTATATTTAGACTTCCAATAATATGATACTATTTCTTTGTCATTTTCTGTTTTTAATGAAAAACAGATAATCTGGTGTTCCGTATGAAAAATGGAATGAGAAGCACCAAGTATAAACCAGTAGACTATCAACAGTTGCAGGCATTAACGGAAGCAAAAAAATTAGCTTCTGCCTCTATAGAGCTAAAGGTTAGAAGTGTGTATGTGTGCATGTGTGTTTTCTAGTTTTGGAAAATTGAGTTTCCAGGAAGTAAAATTATATTTATAATGTAAATGTGAAAATAAATGACATTCTAAATAGTTTTTAGAATCTTCCAACTATTAATAATAGTGAATAGCAGCTAACGTTTATTGAATGTTCTCCAACACTGTGCTATATAGTTTACATGCATTCCTCAGTTAATGTTCATAACAATCCCGAAGTCTCTACTTTTAGAAAGCTAGCTATTTTATTAGTTTTCAACAATTTCTAACTTACTCTGAAAAGTAAGAATTGCGAATTATGTGCCAGCCATGGATTATCATCTGATTTAAGGCTCCTTTTGCAACACGATACAAATATGCCCTCAGGTGCCTCTCTTTTCTACAATTCCCTTTTTTGCCCTAATCTCAGAAAAGGTGAACCTGGACTAGATTTGAAAGGGGTTTATGTGCAAGTGATTGTGCACAGTATTTTAGGGCCTTGTATGGTTTAGGATTATTCATGCAGTATGTTTCTCTCTTATGCAAATAATAAGGTACATTATAAACAACATTTTCATTGCTTGGTTGCATTAAAAATCCGATTTGGCAAAGTGACATATTAAGTAATTTACAAGTTTTCATTTGAATTTAATATTTTTGTGCTACATTAGTTTTGCATGGCTTTTTTTAAAATGTCTTTTCAAAAAGGCAAATGTTATGATTCCAAAGCACATTTCGTACGTATTCTAAAGACGTGACTACCTATCCATGAGATATATCCCCTCAAACTAAGGAGACTTCTTAAAAAGGGCCTTATTTGTTAAGTTCAGATATAACTTTAAAAGAATTTGATGTTCTCAGGACATTGAAAGAAATTTTAGGGGAAAATCACTTATATAACTATCATCCTAATAAAACTATTTTCATATTTCTGACTTCTATTCTGACCCATTGTATATACATCACATTATGCATACATATATAGACATAAACATATACATACATATTTTATTTTTCCCATGATAAATATAGACATGAAATCCTGTATACTTCCCCCTAACACTTTGCCACATAATCTTTATAATATTTATTATATAATATTTAATTACTCTCATAAATAAATATTTATTATGTGGCTTGATAATACAATAATGAGCAAAATACATCCCCTACCCTCATGGCGTGTACTGTTTGCAGGAGAAGAGGAGGAAAGTCAGTGTTAATCAAATAACAAAAACATGCTGTCTGGTCTTGATCCTAGTTGAGTGGGAAGGTTTTTTGAGGCAATGACATTGAAATTGGGATCTCAAGGCCAATAAAAATTAAACCAAAACAGGAGTGATGAGTACTTCAAATAGAAAAAGACACATGCCTTATCACATTCTGATTTTTGGATATTTGGATTGTATCCAGTTTTACAATATTGGAAATCATACTTTGGTAAGTATCTTCATGCAGAGACACTTTTCATGTTTTAGAATCCTTCACCCTCATAGGATAAATTCCCATGATTGGATTGTTTGGCCAAAAAAATATGTATGTTTTTTAAAAAGTTCTTTCCCAAAGTGTTGTTCTAATAAAGATACCACCAGAGATACTTGCTCTGCACCCTGTCAGTATTGGAATATGTACATATATATTCATATATATACACATACATCTTAAATATTACCTATATATCTGTTTGTCCATCCATCGTGTACCAAAAAAATTTTTTTTTGCCTCACTGTAGAATGGTTGGGTGTCAAAACTCAGTGCGTGGTCACAGTGAATTTCTCTGTGGTTAAAGAATCACTCTCAAAGAATAAACATATTTAAAATTTTTAATTATTGATGTGGCTTTCAATTTTTGATATTAAGTGCAAGGGCAATAATTTCTCATCCCTGTCAGCTGCTAGATTGCTTCTCTGGTCACTGTGTTACATATTGTGAGACTAAACAGATGATCACTTTCAACTGACATTTTAAATAACATCAATAACCTTTTTGTTCATAAGATATAATTCAGGAAGAAGCTTTTTAGTTACATATTTTCTGGAAATAACTGTGCCTGGGATTTATAGCTTGGCAAACCTCAAAAATCCCTTGTCTTCAACTACTGAAAATGGCTCACAGTCTGTAGCAATCATTTCGATAAGCTTTTTGCTTCCATTTTTAGTCTCCATAGATTCATAATGATAAGGAATTGTCCTGTTAAGGCATTTTTATAGTATCTGTTGTTTTGAATTTCAGTTAGTGAGACCAAAATGTGTTCTGGATACCTTACCATTTTCTAATACTTTCTTCTTTCCTTTTACAGTTTTCATTTTTTAGTATAGCTGGATTAAGAAAGATATATTGAGAATGTTGTTTCATGTGATTTTTGGTCTTTCCTACTCATTTAATTTAGAGATAGAAAGTTGACATTTTGCTTTTAATTGACTATTATAAAATGTGAACAATTCCCAAATAGGACTTTTCCTTGAAAGATTCATGGCTTGAATGGAATTAGATAACTGGAAATTAAGTATAATTCTTAAAGTTTATTTTGTTTAATGTTATGAATGCTAATATATATACCAACTAGCCTACACCAACTAAGATTATGATTATAATATCATCTCTGTTACTCTTTCTTATATATATATATATGAAGTATATTATATATACTCTTTCTTATATCTGTTACTATTTCTTATATTTACATTTTTATAAAATATGCATTGGCTCAAGAAGAGTATTTTTTCTTCCTAATGTTACAGAGTTAACACATTCTTTCAATATTTGTATTAAATATCAGTTCATCTCCTACTTTTTAAACTAATTAAATGTGTTCTTTTCTTGCACATGAAATTAACAGCTTTAATAATCATTGTTAATTATTACAGCAGTATACTCTGGCAATATTAAATGTAAACATACTTAAACTGAAGGATAGAATGTTAACATTTAAAGCACATAAAGAAGGTGTTTGCTTCAAGTTGGATCTAGAGTACTTAGTTATTGAAGAGAAATTAACAATAATTATTTTCTTATAATAATTATTGTTAATTACTAGTAAATTCAGAAGACTTGCCTAGTTTCTATTCCTGGTATTGGTATATTGATCAGATGTGTCTATGTCATTGATCATGCACAAGTTGTGGGCTGCCAGATAAAGAGACTGATGTTAACATAGAGTGATCTAGTCTTTCACAGGCTAAGATTGAACCTGAAGTCAAAGAGTAGATTTGGGCTGGAAACTGAGACCAATTTTTGGTACATTATATGTTAACTATTCATTTCTAATTTAGGTTAAGTATAAAAGAGATCTTTACAATTATTTTTATTTGAATTGCTTTGCTTAGCAAGCATGAATATTTCTTGTTGTCCAGCTAAGTTTGTCTACTAATCCTTTTTTAAAAATATTATCAGAAATTGTAAGCACATGCAAATTTAGAGTGAATGATTGATCTCTATGTAATATATCCAGCTTCATTTATGATCAACTCTTGTCTATTGTTTTCTCTATACTTCTTACCACAACTTTCCCCTGTGCCAGGTTATTTTGAAGTAAACCTCAGGAATCATAATATTTAACCATAAATATTTCAGCATGTATCTCTAAAAGATGAAGGCTAAACAGCCCCACCCCAAACCCTATAACACCATTACCATTATAATACTTATAATTTCTTAATTTCAAATATCCAGTGTTAAATTTCCATGATTGTCTTCAATTTTTTTACTTAAAGTTTGTTCAAATCAGTATCTAAGATCCATATATTACAGTTGATTTTTATTTTTTAGTTTTCCTCCTCTATCCTCTTATATTTTTGTAATTTATTTTTTGAAGAAATTGTATTGTTTGTCTTTTATATTTTCTTACAGCCTGGATTTTGCTGATTACATCCTGGTGGTGTCATTTAACATGTTTTTCTGTCTCTTGTATTTCCAGTAAATTGGTAGTTATATCCGGAGATTTGATGAGATTCAGGTTCAATTTATTTTGACAGGATCACTTATTGATGGAATTTTTGTACTGCAGTCTTTTTCCATCACAAATAGTGCTGCAGTGAATAGTTTTGTTCATTTATCTTTTTATACTTTTGTCAGTATAGTCTTCAGATAGATTTCTATAAGTAAAGTTGCTAGGTCAGAGGGTAAATCCATATGAAATTTCACTATACACCTCCAGATTCCCTTCTGTGGGAGGCTGCACCATTTTGCATTCCCACCAGCAACAAGAAAGAGTATGTCTCCCTATAGCCTCACATGTTTTGTGACACATCTGAAGTTTTGCTAGCCTGATAGATGAGGAATTGCATCTTAGTGTAATTGTTTTTTTTTTCTTTTTATTTATGTTAACAGTTCTTTATACACTTAACTGTTCTTTTACCTTTGTTTAGGTACAACTCACACATAGTTAAGTGCACAGATTTTAAGTGTACATCTCAATGAATTTTGACAAATGTATATACATATGTAACCAACATTTAAGTTGTCCACTAATTATTGTTGCTTACATTTAAAGCTAGGTCATCTGGCCCAAACGGTTTTCATGGCATTTCAAGGTGCCTATTTAGAGTCTTACTATCTTGGGTCATCACAATAAACCACATAGGAAACCTCTAGTTTCTTATTCCTTAATGAATTTATTATTTTTGCTATTTTTAATTCATCAGCATTCTGCATAAATCATCATCCACCTTAAATATTGATTTCATATGGCTTATTGCCCAGCAGAATACATTGGAACCACCTAGAAATCTCCCTATTGATAAAGATACAACTTTAAATCTTTTTGTTCTTTTAAGACTTTATTTTTCTTCATTTTTGGCCTGAGGATAGAAGTGGAGTCAATGAGTGAACTTACAAAAAATCAGGATGTTCTTTAAAATATTGGAAGTGTCTAGTGAAAAATAGTAGCTTTATTTTCACTTTTATAGTCTACCTAACTGGTCTTACCCTGGGCTCAAAGGCAACAACATTGATTTTTTTAAGCTATAAAAATGTGTCTACATCTTTCACCAATGTGTTTTAATTTTTTTGTACAACATGGACCAAATATGTCAAGGAAATCTAATTTTAAAAGTGGTTGTCTGCTGCAACAAACTTTAGAGGCTATAGGTGGTAAGTAGCTGGAATGGGTTTCAGGCATTCTTAAAGCAAATACTAGAAGTGTCAGATTTTAGAACCACTATGTACTATTATGTTTTCAGTAGGTAGAAAAAGGATTGCTGAATGTTTTTCTGCAGTGTCCTGTTCTTATTTATTTTTTAAAAAGATTTTATTTATTTATTTGAGAGAGAGAGAGCACAAGCCAGGGGGAGGGTCAGAGGGAGAATCAGACTCCCCACTGAGCAGGGAGCCTGATGTGGGCCCATCCCCGGACCCTAGGATCATGACCTGAGCCAAAGGCAGAAGCTTAACTGACTGAGCCATCCAGGCGCCCCTCCTGTTCTTATTTAAACATGCTTTTCATAATTGTAGCACTCTTAAGACCTCCTGAGGAAAAGATTTGACTTTGACTCCATGCTTTTGTTTTCTTATACCCCTAATTTTGAATCAGTAACCAGAACAGTGGAAAGATAAACTCAAGGTTAAAGCAATCAGTGAATGACAGCGAGAAATAGCATGCATTATAAAGTCTTTTTAGGACGTGTCTTCTGAAGTTTTTCTTTCTTTCTTTTTTTTTTTTTTTAAAGATTTTATTTATTTATTTGAGAGAGAATGAGATAGAGAGAGAGCATGAGAGGGGGGAGGGTCAGAGGGAGAAGCAGACCCCCTGCTGAGCAAGGAGCCCGATATGGGACTCCATCCCAGGACTCCAAGATCATGACCTGAGCCGAAGGCAGTCGCTTAACCAACTGAGCCACCCAGGCGCCCTTGTCTTCTGAAGTTTTTATATCTTCAGCATTGATCTGTTAAAGCTTTCAGGGTACTAAGTATTCTAGTAGCACAGAAAACATAAAATATGTATGTTTCATCAAATTTCTGATTTGAGAGTAGCACTTTTGTAGATGTTTAGAAGTACTAATATGGAATATGTGAATTCAGCGAACACATAAGTATCAGTCTAACCAGGAAACAGATACTGAGGATTTAGAGTAGAGGGGTCTTTAATGCAGGAAATGGTTACACAGGTGTAGAGCTGAGAAGCCAGACAGGGGACCATGAAGCAATACAGCGGTTAACAACAGTAGAAGTGCCTGCCATGCTTGGGTCAGAGGGACATTAGAAAAAGCAAGGCTGTACCACATTCTGTGGGCTGTTTACCCAGAAATTGTTGGAACCATAGTAGAACTGTCAAGAAAAGTTAGAGCAATGGAGAAGATGCAGATGCTCCCGGAGACCACTCTTAGAGTAGAAAAGGCAGGCAGAGTAATCCTTTGGCTTCTCCTTTCCTCCCTCCTTCAGTCTCCTACAACCAGTGTCTCCCTTTGGCCGAAACCAGCTGGAAGCCTGCTAATAGGGTTGTCCAGGAAACAGGCTGCTCTGTGATATGGAGCAGATCAGGGAGATGGCCAAGAATGGATGTTAAGGCAAAGAGATCCAGGCCTGATTCAACTTGTCAACAAACCCCAAAGCACTAATTATGGGCTACATTTTTTTAAAAAGATTTTTATTTATTTATTTGAGAGAGAGTGAGAATGAGAGAGATCACAGAGGGAGAGGGAGAAGCAGACTCACCACCGAGCAGGGAGTCTGATATGGGACTCGATCTCAGGACCCCGAGTTCATGACCTGAGCCAAAAGCAGATGCTTACCAACTGAGCCACCCAGGATCCCCTATGTGCTACATTTTTAAAAAACCATAAAATTTGGGGAAATTTTAAATTTAATTAAAAATGTGGGGGCACCTGGGTGGCTCAGTCGTTAAGTGTCTGCCTTCGGCTCAGGTCGTGATCCCAGGGTCCTGGGATCGAGCCCCGCATCGGGCTCCCTGCTCCACAGGAAGCCTGCTTCTCCCTCTCCCACTCCGCCTGCTTGTGTTCCCTCTCTTGCTGTGTCTCTCTCTGTCAAATAAATAAATAAATAAAATCTTAAAAAAAAAATGTGGGCTTCAATGTTACATGATTTTTCACAATTTCTTTGTTAAGTTCCTTCAAATAAATATGTGCCTAATTTTTAAAATATTTGCCTAAATTTTTTAAAACTTTATTTATGAAGTCATGGAGTTGAAAAATTAAAATTGCATGTTCAAGATCATATGTCTAGTAGGTGCTGAAGCTCAAACTAAAGCCAAGCTTTCTTTCCTTCTTTTTTTTTTTTTTTAAGATTTTATTTATTTATTTGACAGAGAGAGACACAGTGAGAGAGGGAACACAAGCAGGGAGAGTGGGAGAGGGAGAAGCAGGCTTCCCGTTGATCAGGTAGCCCAATGCGGGGCTCGATCCCAGGGCCCTGGGATCATGACCTGAGCCGAAGGCAGACGCTTAACGACTGAGCCACCCAGGCGCCCATAAAGCCAGGCTTTCTAACAACTTATCCAATGACTTCCCCATCCTCTGCTGAAGGTTCATATAAAAGCCAATCTGAACACCAAGGTTCTATGTGTTTCTGATGTTTATGAGCTTTATGATCTTGACCAGTTTTTTTAATCTCTCTGAACTTCAGTGTCCTCATAAGTCAAATGGGAATAATGATGCCCAAAATGCCTGGCAGGGAAAGATGTATCAAAAAGATGAGAAAATATATGGAAAGCTCTTAAAAAATTTTCTGAGACTGTGTGAATTAGGTGTTTTTAATTGCATTTAAGGAAAATAGAATTACTTCACCTTTCTTTTCATAAATACTTTAAAGACAATTCTTAAATTGGACAGTGTTCCAAACCATTTTCTCTTCCACCTTTACTTTTCCTGCTTTTTGCTTAATGAATTACTTATTTTAAGGTAGATTTTGTGTTAGAAGATGTACTAATAGGATTGAAAAAGGATAAATATTTAACTTAGAAATTACAAATTTAACAATTCCATTGTGGAAAACACATTTAGAAAACATTGGAATTGCTCCTCTTTTGTTCCTCTAAATCTAGATCAGGAAAGCAGAGCAGACTTCAAAGGTATCTAAGGAACAAACACTAATAAAACAACACAAGCAAGTGTGGTGGCGGGAACACCAACGGCTAACTGATGTCAGGTAAGAACTGAGGAAAATCTCTACAAGAACATGTGAGACTTCCTAAGAGTTGCACTTAGTTAGATGTTCTATAACTTTCCGTGTTAATTAAACCATTAAAAAATTAAAGTTACAGTTTGTGAGTCAAATTAAAATTCCTTCATTTCCTCAATGTAATTTGAAATCCAGCGAATACACTAATATGGCTTTTGCTTTCCTTAGGAAGAAAAAAGATAATCTTCTATATCTGCCGATCATTTACTCTTCTATACTCCCTCTCATACTTGTAATTATTCGTATTGCCCTTAGCACATTGAATTATAATGTCTTGTTTACATGTTTGTTTTCCCTATAAAGTGGCAAACGTCCCATCAGTTTTATCTTTTCATTGTAGGATTCACAGGAGGAGATATAGAAATGCTTTCAATAAATGAATGAACGAATGAACTAAGGGGTTCAGGTTGTTCACGGATTACTAGATGTAGCTGCATCATGACTAACTTAGTCAATTTGCATTTTTGACTTTTGTTATTATTTCCAGCACTTGTTAAGAGATGAAGCAACAAAATAATGGTTCTATCCTTGTTCTTAATTGTAATCTTTGAAAAATACATTTCTTTCAAAGGTCAAGGCAAAAAGTGAAGGCAGATGTGTTTCCCCTCCATGTGAAGCATATATGCTAGTTTTAATGATGGTGGTATTTGTAAAATATGCTTTTAAAAATGTATGTTTTTAATTGTATATTTTATATCAAAGTAGATCATTTTGTGGTCTTATTCTAAGTCAAATTTCCAAAGGTCATTAACTTTACTTTTGATGTAGGGACTTTTCAAATTAGTAGGAGTTTCTTATTCTGGCAAGAGGTTCCTAACTGTGAACTAAAAGGCTCATGATTGGATATGGTTTTACATCATTGTATAACTTAAGACATAGAAAAACAAAATTATATGCACTTCGTCACCATGCTGCTGACATAAAAACAAATCAGACCCATTATATCTCTCAAAAAATCACCTTTTATGGAGAGAATGAATGAGCCCATTAGAATTTTTTTTTTTTTCAAAATTTGCATGACTTGGTAGAAAGGAAAGCCATTAGAAAGTTTTTATTATGGCGCTCCCTGATGAAAGCTCAGATGTAAAGGAAGACACTGGCGAAAGTTCTTACCTTGGCTGTTCCACACGCTTCTAACTGTGTGCATTAGCTGTTCTAGAGCTAGATAGAAGAGGCATATCCATATCATTGTGGAAAATAGTTATTTTGGTTGACCTGGAATGACACAAAGGCAATGGAAGGGAGGAGCTTTCAAGTAATAGCTGGTAAGATAAGATAAGATAATACCTAACAAGTGCTGGAAGTGTCTTGAAACTTGTAAGTGCTGAAAATTGGACAAAAAGAAGAATTCTAAGGTAATTTTCTGTGTTATTCTAGAGAGCAGACTAATTTCAGTATGTTTTCAGTGAAATTAAAAACTCATAATGAAAGGAGGAAAGTTAGAGAAGTGGCTAGATTTGTGGAGAATTTAGGGACCACCAGAAAATCAGGAGTGTGAACTCTAACCTTTAAAAACCTAATAAAAGGGATGCCTTGGTGGCTCAGTTGGTTAAGCGACTGCCTTCGCCTCGGGTCATGATCTCAGGGTCCTGGGATCAAGCCCCGCATTGGGCTCCCTGCTCAGCGGGAAGCCTGCTTCTCCCTTTCCCACTCCCCCTGCTTGTGTTCCCTCTCTCGCTGTCTCTCTCTGTGTCAAATAAATAAATAAAATCTTTAAAAATAAATAAATAAATAAAAACCTAATAAAAGATTAAAAGTAAAATATTTTTTGCCTCACCTTAAGAGAGTCCATTTGAGAATCTCAGGCCCACAGAAGGTAGGGGACTACAATGACATTGAACTTTTGTTGGGTTATTTAGTATGTGGCAGGTAATATGGCAAATAATTTATATGCTTTATTTCATTAAGTCCTTATGATGACCCTACAGAGTAGGTATCATTGCTATTCCCACTTTACAGGTGACAATCTTGAGTTTCAGAGGATCAAAGGTATTCACGGAAGGTAAATCAGCTAGTTTATGTGAAGATGGCATTGGAGCATTTGCCTTTAACTCCTGTGCTCCACGAACCTGGAGTTCAGAAGCTTATTTCCCCCACAGGGTTCCATTCATATCACCCGAGGATCTAACTGGTCTAATCCTGCTAGAAAAAAATTTTTTTTTTGCCAAACTTTAATTCTTTGAAATTTGTCCTCAGGAAAGTAAACACATAAAATTTCCAGATATATAATACTTAAATATAATATTTAAAATATATAATATTTAAATTTTAAAAATTTCATATTAAACTTATAAAATTACATTTAGTATTTAATATGCTTTCTAAAACTATACCCTCGGAGACCTTGATATACTCTCTCAGGGGTATATCCCTTGTTTCAGAATGACTGGTTTAGAGGTTAAGGAGGGAGTTATTTATATTGACCATGTGGTAAAGAATTACAATTTTTATTTTAATCAGAATTGTTGAATCATAAAATTTGGAAGGTTTATTTGTACACTTTACTACTTGTATAATAATTCCTACAGGGGATGTTTTATAACCAAATCTCTGTTAGAAATACATGTAGTCTCTTGCTCACAGTTTTATTTTTATTTATTTTTATTTTTTTGTAGTTTTAGTTTTAAAACATTATTTTGAAAATATCTCCTTTTTACAGAGGATATCATGGGGTTTTAACAACAACAATTAAATGTCTATAAATGCGTCTTTAAAGATAAAATTGACACCAGTATTCATACTGTGCAACTCAGAGCCTCAAGGAACTCTCTAAGCCCGGCTCCTGAGTGCCTTCCCTGGCCATTGGTTGTGGGACTCCCTTCTCTGTCTCTGTGGTATGCTCGCTTGGGATAGACTCTTTCAAGTGAGAAGTGGATCAAATAGCTGAATATAAGGAACCAAGCTGTCTGACCTGCTGAGTTCCTTCCCTGTGGAAGAGACAGAGCTTTGACCTTTAGCCTGCTCTGGTACCCTAATTTTCTGCAGGTCTTCTGGCTGTTAGTTCCATTAATGGAACTTTAACATACTTTCTTGCTCTGCCTTTCATGATCCATGTCCCTTTGCTTATTGTTTGCTTATGGCTTCTGCCTCTACCATTCTTGTACCCCATGTTTTGTTTGCTCTACCCAAAGTGGTAACTAAGTGGTTACCCTAGAAATCTCAGGAAGCTCTGGCAATGTTTGATGTTCTGAGGAGACTGATTCTACATTGAGAACTTTGGCACCATCCTGGAAGGATGAGGACCTATATGGCAGTAGACTCCTGAGAGTTCAATAACACCCATCACCAGGCTGGCTTACGTTGTGGGTGATTGCATTGCAATTAGGCAGATCTAGGAAGTAGATTAACATATCATCTAGCAAATGGTCACACAAAAACTCAGGAGACTTTTTTGTAGTACCATCAGATTCACTGGTAACAGAGGATAGGCCAAATAGCATTAGGAGGTACTTAAATTGGCAGATTTGGGCAGGGAAAGCCACCTTACATTTGTTCACTCTTTAGACGGGGAAGATGTTGTATGTGCTGCAGAGTTCCAACTTGGAGAACACCCGGGACCTGGTCTGGCATGTCAGTGATGAACAGGGTAGGGTTCTATTCTCCAGAGTTACCATTGTTAATGCTCTTGAGTCCACCAGAATTTTTTTAAAAGATTGATTGATTTTAGTGGGGAGGGGAGGGACAGAGGTAGAGGAGGAGAGAGTCTTAAGCAGACTCCACGCTGAGCATCGAGCCCTATGCAGGGCTCGATCCCACAACCTTGAGATTATTACCTGAGCCTAAAGAGTCAGATGCTTAATCAACTGAGCCACCCAGGAGCCGCCCAGCCACAATTTTTATATTTCCTATATCATATTCTACAAAACAGAAATATTCTTCAAGATACTCCATTGAGAGTAATGAATTTCGTATTCCTATAAATTAGAAAATATATTTCCTACCCTTTTTGGATAACCTCAATGCACTTTAGCATAACCAAGTTTTTGAGAAATCCTATACCATAGAAACATACCTGATTTTGTTTAGTTTACTATTTCCCATTCCCCCCAACCCCAGCTTCTCATTGACATTATTGTTTTATAGAACACAATTCAGGAAATGTTAGCCTATATTTACAAGCTAGTTTCAGAGTCTCGTAGTTCTTGAGGGCATAAAAAAATGCTTTTGGATTTTGTTGGACAATCAGGACAATTAGAAAAAAGCCCTGGTCTTGGCAGATGGGTTAGGTTGTTAATCTAACAGGATGGAACTTACTAGAATTATTACATATAAGTAGCGGGTTGGTCTCCTGTATGAACAAAGCCAGTTCTCCTGTTGGCTTATATGTTTTACTGTGATTTTCTGGATGCTGAAAATTTAAAGGCACTGAGCTGGACAATTGATAAGTGCTATGTTTTTGTTTAAACAAATCCACCATGAAATAATTTCTGGTTTTATTCCACTATTATGCACCCATCCTCCATGTAATAGTTTCAGATATATTTCTGGCAAAAATTTTTCTGGCAAAAACTACATATTAAAAAAGTAGACAGTGAAGTGTCATCTACAATAGCACTCCTCCTTTATAGATACGAATAAAACCTCTGTCCCATATAAGTGAGTTGGCTTAGAAGATGGTGGCACATATATAAAATAGACTATGATGTGGCCATTAAAGTAAATGGTAATTGTGAGAATTATTAGAAATATCTTAAAATGTTATTGAAAAGCCCCAATATAAAATGGTAAATATGTCATAATTATAGTTATTTAAAATATATATGCATGTAGACAAAGACTAGAAACATATGCAAAAATAAAAATAATCATTGTATTAAAGTATTGTAATTGATGCTGTTTTCTTATTTTATACCATTTCTAGTATTATATTTTAGCAATCATGATAAATCAAAACTCTTTTCTATGATTTCATTAAATCTGCCATAAGCAAGGGATAGACTACAATGTTTTTGGATGTCCATTTAGAGCTGGTTATGGTTTCATTCTAAAAATGACTATATCTAAATAATATGATAAGAAGTCATTAAGATGTATTACTTTTATTAGTGTATAAAAATAAAACATACTTGTACTCCCATTTCCCTATTTCAGGACCTCATCATCTCTTAACTTTTGAAATAACCTCCTTGTTGGTCCAGGTTTAGCTGATCCCCTCCATCTTCATTTTCTGTTTTTATTGACCACCCCTCCTTTCAGCCCATCCTCCATTTTGCTGCCTTGGGAATCTTTGTGAAACACAGCTCTGCTTGGCAGGTGAGGTCGGCTTAATTATCCTCAGTGGCTTCCTACTGTCCTAAGCTCTTTGCACACGAAGCAGTGCTAGGATGTGCCATGTGTTTGCCTTTGCTCGTGCTCTTACATCTGCCTGGAGTGTTCACTTATGCTTCTTTCTATCTCAGTGTCTGGCAAGTGTCCAACCCACGTTAGGAATTTAGTGTATGGTCTGAATAAATGAACAGCTGAATGGGACCACATTAGATTAAATTTCTAGTAGTTTTTTAAATCTGTATATGTTCACGATTATTTAAAAAAATTGATGGAGATAATGTCTATTTCAGGTGTAAAATGGAATCTGAAATTAAATCCTTTCTCAGTGAAGAGAACATTGGAAATGAATGTCTTTCTGACCTTACAAATTTTGGTGAGTTGTTTTCCTTTTTGATCCTATATTTAAAGGGGAATTTTGTTTTGAAGATGAAAGTGGGCCACTCACTTTAAGTTCTCTATTAACTGCTTGTTTTTTTTCTGAAGGAATCCAAAGCAAAATCTGCCCTCTAAGACCTGTTCTTGAAGAAACTTAAAATAATAATGTGTTACCTGGATCTAATTTTGTTTCTCTATAGAACAAGAGTTATCAGAACAATGGTACACATATCTTAAAAATGTGATAAATCCTATTCAGCAGTTGAGAGCAGGTCTAAAATACAGACAGCATCACATTTCACAGCATTCATACTCACATATTGTGCTTAACTCAGTGAAAGTACTGGAAGAGGTCAGTATATTACCTTTACTTCTAATAATGTAGTATTTCATTTTTGTTCCAACTAGAACAGTTTGACAAAAGAAACAAATGTGTGCCTTGTATTTAAATAGAAGGTATAGCAAATTCTGTCTCTTCAGTATCTTAAACATATCCCTGAATCTGTCCAAGCATACTTACTTCTCTCCTGAAAAGTTACAAGGGCCTCATGACTAGTCTCCCGCACTCATTTTTGCCACTCTTCACAGTACATTTTGGTAGTCTCCCTTCGGCGCAGGGAGATCAAGTCATCCCCCTGGTAGGTCCCCTCGAGGCTCCTGCTGGCTCACAGTTCCTCCCCATACATCCTGCTGTCTCTCTTCTTAAACCCCATCTCTTGCCTGACACTCCCCCTTTCTCCTAGACCTTGTCACACTGAGACTGGCCTCCCATCTATTCCTTCTCTGTGCCAGACTGCTTCTCATCTCAAGGCCTTTGCATCACCTGTTTTCTCTGTCCCACTGATGGCACTTTTTGTCACTTAGGTCTTAGCTTAAGTGTCCTGTCCCCTGAGAGGCCCGTCCTGATCATCCACGCAAGAGAAGCTACAGTCATTCTCTATTACGTTACCCTGTTTTTATGTCACTTACCTCCTCTTGATAATTGTCTTATCTTTTTTTTTTGAAGATTTTACTTATTCATTTGAGAGAGAGAGAGTGTGAGTGGGGCAGGGAGGAGCAGAGGGAGAGGGAGAAGCAGACTTTCCACTGAGCAAGGAGCCCAATGCAGGACTCAATCCCGTAAACTGAGCCGAAGGCGGACACTTAACTGACTGAGCCACCCAGGCGTCCCTGGGCATGGGATTTTTAATGCCTGTTAGAAAATATATTATTTATGAAACCAATATAACAACATTACGGAATAACTGAAAAATAGTAAGAAAAATCACCTAAAAGCATACATCTAATGCCATTATGACTGTGGAGCTTACGCTGTAGTCAGGGGAGGTAGTCAATAAACTAATAAAAAAATAGATAAGGGGCGCCTGGGTGGCTCAGTTGGTTAAGTGTCTGCCTTTGCCTCGGGTCATGTTTATGCTCTCTCTCTCTGACAAATAAATAAGTAAGTAAGTCAGTAAGTAAATAAATAAATAAATAAAATCTTAAAAAATTAACCCCATGCCCAGCTGGGGATTGGAGGCAAGGATGCAAAGGGAGAAGGGGCGATTGAACCAGAGACAATCTGGTAAGCTCTCTGCCTTAACACAAACAAAATCCAAATAAGGGTGCGGAGTGGCTATGACCCCACTGTACTTCCTAGGCCCATTTTTAGGATATGTTCTGGAAGCCCCCTCTGATAAGCACTGCCTGGCTATGGCATCTCTTGAACCCTTTTCCACAGGTCCTCAAAGAAACCTTCTCTTATCTATATCCTCTAGATTGACTTCGTGAAGAAACAATTGACTGCCGTCTTTGAAAGACTTAGTCTGGAGCAACAGAAAATAGAAAATTATCTTTCAGACTGGAGTATGAAGGTAAGTATGATGTGTTTAGTAATTTGTTTACCAATTTGTCATTTATATTAAATAAAACCATCATATATTTTTTTTTCAGATACTAGATTATTCTTCAGAAGAAAGAAGTAACCTGCTTAGTGAACTGCCCATGGAATTAGAAACTTTGGAATGCCCATATCCTGATTTGAAATCTTCGATCCTTCATGAGTTCTGTAACTTTACAGAGAAATATAAAAAAAAACTTCAAGACCTTGATCTGCAGTTAGAAGACATATCCAGGTGATAAGATAAAACTACTTGAATTATGTAGGTTTTTGCCACTACATTTTAATATTTATTATTTTAATTTCATTTATTGTTTTCATAGTTACTATGTGGTTGGAACATAGTCAATCAATAAATGTTTAGATTGGCTATTTGTTGAATGAGGGTTCTCTTTCCTCCAAAATAATTTTCCTGAACAATGACTTTAAAGATTTTTACAAGGTTGAAATGCGATGAAAATAACTCCTCACTGAGCTCTTTACTGCATAATTAAGAAACAGTTTCAAGCATGAACTTTCAGTAACTATGAATTTTGATTTTAAGGTGTGAAGCTCTTCTTCAGTGGGAATTTATAAATCAGTACTAATAATAATTGATTGCAATGGAAAATGTACCCATGGAATTATGTTACTTGTAATCCACTATGACTTTGTCCTACAGTAAACACAAAGTATGTTTTATAAATTTTTAAAAACATGTTAAATTTTTTTTAGAAAATGGACTTTTGGATGTATCCTGAGAATGACAAATCCTCTTCTGAATGACAAATACAATATTAGGGGATTTAAAATTCAGTTTTGGCAGGGTCATCTTCTGTAGTATAAATTCTGTATTAAAATTAAGTTAATGAACAAAGCCAGAAATGCCACTGTAGGTTAGATCATTAGCTAACCTCATATGTGTTTTGTACATGAAGTTTCTGAGGAATATTTTATAGGAAAATAGGCCTTTTATTCGATTATATTGACCTGAAAATTTTCTTCAAAGAATATGTATTTTGAAAAAAAGGAAAACTACTGAAGGGACACATTTATTCTAAATTAAAGCAAGTTTTTACTAAATTTCTTACATTTCTTAATGAATTGCCTATAAATGAAGCTCCTTTATATGAAATTGCTAGTGTTAAGAAATAAGTAACAACAAGGAAAACCTTAAATCCTACCAAGTAGAGTTCTTTGCTTTAATAGCTTCCTGATCCAACTCTGGTTACAGCTTCTACTTGTCTTCACATACTTGGAGAGGCAATCCTAGGTGAAGTCTGCATCTTTCCTGACCCACGCTTTTTCTTATATCTCTATGGGGGTGGTCATGTGTTCCTCCTAGGCATACACTTTTTGGTCTTCTAAGAGCCCCTTCTCTCCCCACCTCTTTGCCTTCCTTTTTTCCATCCCACCTTGCAATAAAGCTGGGGGAAAATTAATAATATATCATTTATATGTGCTGATTGATTAATTAATTACACTTTAATTGAAACTCAGTCACAATGAAATGTTAACTCAACCATGCACTCAGGTGAAGTCTCTAATTGTAAAATAAACATCCTCTCTTCCCCATCCCAACCTTGTTAAAGAGATTTTAGAACTCATCAAGTAGGAAGAGGGGTTTCTGTTTTTGTTCTTTTGTTTTTTCTAGGGGATGCATTATAATCAGGCTGCTTGTGGCTATGAAGAAGGCAAATTTGACTCCTTCCTTTTAAAGCATGTTGACTGCCCTATTTATTACCTTTCCTCTCAGATGTATCTTGTCCCCCTAGGAAATCTGGTTGAGATTGTGGTTTTTCTAGGTTAGTGGCTCCTAAGCATAGAAGAATTTGCCTTAGCAGCCTATAGTGGATCCTTTCCACTAAGACCTATTCTTCACAGCCCATTTTCCTACTTTCCTTTTCATGAGAACTCAGTTTCTGCTCTTCCTTTGTACAATGCTGTACCACTCAGAAAAAGTTGAGATTCACAGTTCCATTGCCAATACTGAGATTTAGGTAGAGAATAAGATGAATATATATCACATGCTAAGATTTCTGCATTGGGAAGGCACACTGAGGGAAAAATAGCTTAGGAAAGCTTAGTGGAGGAGGTGAAGTTTACTATGGAGTTTAAAGATTGAGTAGAATTAGAATAAGGCAGAAAGGAGGTAGGGAGGACATTCTAAGAAGGGATATTAAATGATTAGACTGTAAAGCCCTTGAAGACAAAATAATTTATTAGCAATATTTGCTAATATCCTTAGCACCTAGCACATCCTGGCACATAGCAGCTTTCAAATAAACGATTGTTCAGTTGATTTGAATTAAAGGTGAAAACATTGAAGGTGAGGGGGCAAGGCCTGTTATAGGAGCAGTAGGAATCCACTTTGGAGGAATATAGGTTCATAAATTCTAGCTTAAGAGTCTGCTTGCCACAAATAATTATCCAAAATAAATTTTATATAATTACTGATATGTTTTACTAGATGAATATTTATTGGGTAATCCTTAACATATAGTGGTTTCTGCTGAGCTCCTTGGTAGGGGGGTAAACAGACAGACTAGACTAGAATATGGCCTTGCCTTTTAGAAGGCTTAGAATGTTTAGGGGAAGCAAATAAAAACTATATGCAAACATCAACTGAAGAGATGATTTTATAAATAATGCTGGCACTGAATGATGAAGCATCAGTAAAACTGAATGAGTTTTCAGGAGTAGTCTGTTTGAGGAGAAAGAGAGTAAATGGGCTATTTTCAATAAATACAGAGGTCCTTGGCCTCAGCAATCTGTGGCTGGTGGGCAGTAAGTCATATAAATGTACTGTTCTAATTCGCATAATGAATTATATGTTTAGCTATAATACTCATTGGATTTAGAGTTTGCCAGTACCTGCCACTATTTTGATATGGCCATTTCCCGTTTTGGTTCTAGTTATTAGGCCTTGTGAGAATTCATATAGATTGTGTACATATATGTACACACCTATACAAGTGAGTGGATGCTTATTTTAAACAGATGTGTAATGCTGTGACATAAGAAGGTTGAAATATCTGGGGGACATTTTTAAATGATAAAATTTTCATTGGGCTAAAGGCAGTTGACCATGGTTAATCCCAACACTTATTTTAATTCCTTCTATTTTGTCGCAGCTCACTGGTTTGGGTTGGAATGACTCTATCCCCATATCCAAAGGTAGGCTCTGGTGTTAGGAGTGTGTACCAGTCAGTAACCTCATTTCCCCAAGGTACAGCAACTCGATTTTACTCTGAGTGACATAGGAAGCTATTGGAAGCAGAAGTGTGAGAGCAGTGTGAAGTAACAAGACCTAACTTAGGTTTTAGCAGGATCCCTTTGGGAGTTGCTGTGTTTAAGATGGAGGTAGAGAGGGGCAAGAAAAGATTGAACATTTAGGAGGTTATTTAAGTAACCCAGGTGGGGGGCGCCTGGGTGGCTCAGTTGTTAAGCGTCTGCCTTCGGCTCAGGTCATGATCCCAGGTTCCTGGGATCAAGCCCCGCATCAGGCTCCCTGTTCAGTGAGGAGCCTGCTTCTCCCTCTCCCACTCCCCTGTTTGTGTTCCCTCTCTAGCTGTCTCTCACTCTGTCAAATAAATAAAGATTAAAAAAAAAAAAGTAACCCAGGTGGGAGATAATGGTGGCCTGGATCAGGAAGTGGAGATGGTATGAAATAGCCAGCTTTTGGACATATTTTAAAGGTAGAGCCCACAACATCTGCTGACAGAGTTCATAAGGTATGTGAAAAAGAGCAACAAAAGAATAATCCAATGTTTTTGGGTTGAGCAACTGGAAAGATGGAGTTACCATCAACTGAGATGGGGAAGACTATAAAAAAAAACAGGGTTGGACTTTGTGGAAGACCAGGTGTTCAGGTTTGGACATACTGAGTTTGAGATGCTGTCAGATATCCAAGTACAGATTTTGTGAAGGCAGTCAGTAATATGACTGTGGAGCCCAGGAGAGAGATCTGAGCTAGAGATTCATATTTGTGAGTCATCGCCATGAAATCAGGTGTGATCACCAAAATAGTGAGTGAAGAGACAAAGGAGAGAACAAAGATCCCTAGGATCTGGTGGCATTAAATCATCAGCGAGGAGAGGGGTACCAACACTGGATGCTGAGAAAAGGTCTATGAGATGTGAAGAAAACCAAGAAACTGTGTGTCCAGGAAGGCAGGTGGAGAGGGAGTGGTCAGCAATGTGAGCTGAGGAGGGATGATCACTGAATAAATGCTGCTAAGTCAAATAAAATATGACTGATAATTGAAGATTTGCTCTAGATGGTAAACAACTGTTGAGTCATTGGTAACCACTTTCATTGAAGAAGTGGGAACAAATGCCTAATTGGGTTGGATTTAAGTGAGTGGGAGAAGAGGATTCAAGACAATGAGTACAGACAACTTTTCTGAGAAGTTCTATGTAAAGGAGAGCAAGAAAGTAGGGCCAGATTTTCCTGTTGTTGATTTGTCTTTTGTTTTGCTTAAAATGGGGGGGGAATATTACTATGTTTGATGCTGATGAGAATAATCCAGTGTTGGGATTTGGTACACAAGTAGAGGAACAAACAGATAGTTCATTGACTACAGTAACAGGTGGGGATGCACAGTATATGGTGCAGGTACTAAGAAGTGAATAGATGTCAGAGTGGCAGTCCGGGGAACTCTGGGTAGTAATTCTAAATACAAATGATAAAGAAATTTATGAAAACCTCTCTACTCATCAAAGCAATAAAATTTTTTTTAAATGCTTATATTTTTACCTATACAATGGTAAAATATAAAAAAATTATCCAAGGTTGAAATATGGAAGAAATGGGCATTTTTATACATGAATGGTATATAAATTCTTTTGGAAGGCAATCTGGCCCTATGTCATCAAAAATCTTTATAAATGTGAGTAATCATTGTTTAGAAATAATCTTAAAGGAAATAATCATAGAAGTGAAATAAATAGTTGGCTTCAAGAATATTCAACGTTGTTTTTTTTCCTTTCTTTAGTGATAGCAAAATCCTCAAAATGACGAAATAGCCAACAACTTGAGGATTACCTTCATCAATTATGATATATCCACGTAATAGAATACCACAGTCATTAATAATTATATTAAACAATTTTTAATGATACAAATAATTGCAATAAGTTGTTATGCAATTAGAAATTAGGCCACAAAGTAGTGGATTCTCTCTTTTTTTTTTTTTTTCTTTTCCCTCTGAAAGTGTTACATTTATAAAGCTGCAGAAAAAAGACTGGAAGTTTATCCAAACAATAACAGTAGTTATCCCCAAGAGGTAAAATTATAAATTAAGTTTGGCATACATGCTTTTTTCTATTTGTAAAGCAAAAACACAAACTTTTAAAAATCTAAGTTAAAGAGTGAAGGGGATACTATTGATATTTAATGAGTACCCATTATATGACATGACAGGTACATGCCATTTTAATCCTCAATACAGCCCATTTAAAAAATGACTTTACAGATGAAAAAACTGCAGCTAAGTGGAAAGTGAACAATATAAAGTCTTTTGTCATATAAAGTCTTTGAAATCTGGTCTGCATATTACATTTGCAGCATACCATAATTGGGACTAGCCACATGTTACGTCCTGAATAGCCACATGTGGCTTGTGGCTACTGTCTTGGACAGCACGGCTTTAAAGGATATTGTCTTTTACTCTAACATATTTTTTTCTTTAAATCTGACTGCAGTTGAACCTATTTCTTTATTCAATATGTGTGAAGCTATTTAGATTCTATTTAGGCTATATTTCATTAGTAACATGAAGACAAGTTTAATTGCTTGTTTTAGACTCAGATGAGATTGTGGCTTTAATTTTCTAACATTTGGATGAATTAATCATATAGATGAGGCATAATTGTCTGATGCTCCATTTAGGTATGTCAGATCTGAAGCCAATATGCAGCAAAAGCTATAGAGTGATAACGAGTAATTTCTGCTTTATTGTTTGATAGGCATATTAAATTTTAAATATTGATTCATAATTATTATCCTATTATTTTATAAGATCAGAATCTGAATACTATTTAAAATCTACGATGATTATAACAATTTTGTCCCTCTGTGTGTACATTGTCAAGGCCTGTAGTTTCATGTTTTTTCAACTGAAGTATTTCAATTTACTCTACTTGTTACTTGAAAGTTACTTACTAGTAACTTTCAAGATAACTATTTAGTAGCCTTATATATGTTTCCTTATATATATATTTTTTCTCTTAATACAGAAATAATTACATTTATTACAGAAATTTTTTTTAAAGATTTTATTTATTTATTTGACAGAGAGGCAGCGAGAGAGGGAACACAAGCAGGGGGAACAGCAGAGGGAGAGGGAGAAGCAGGATCCCCACTGAGCAGGGAGCCCGATGCAGGGCTCGATCCCAGGACCCCGGGACCATGACCCGAGCCGAAGGCAGACGCTTAACGACTGAGCCACCCAGACGCCCCTATTACAGAAAATTTTTTAAAAAATCAAGGCAAGCAAAGAGAAGGAAGTAAAAATTAGTCTTAAGTTCCCAACACCAAGAGATATTCTCTGGTAACATTTTATATATTTAAGTTATATGTATGTTGTTTATAAAAATGAAAACATACTCTACACAAACTCATTGTTTTTCCAGTTTATGAATCAAATCCGGTATTATTCATTTTTCCAATCAATGTTTCCTAACCTAGGTCTTAGGTCACTGTATTAAATATTGCTTTACAACAGAATTTTTTATTATACACATGATATTACAATATGTGGTTGTACCAGATAAATTCAACCCATTCCTGGTTTTGGACAATTATTTAGTACACATTTTGGTATTTGTTTAAAAACCTTGGAGCAAACAACTGTGTTGCTATATTTTGAGCCATGATTATTCCCTTAACACGAATTTCTACAAATGGACTTGCTGAGTCAAAGGGATTGGAAAATTCTAATGCTTTTGAGAGTATGGCTACATTGCTCTCCAGAAAAGTAGAAACACTTTATACGCTGACGAACAGACTTCCCATTGTTTGGTTCATCTTTTGGATTTCACTGGATTTTGCAATCATGTGTGAATATCACCAGTGTCTTGTTCATATTCTCTTTCTCTCTCTTTTTCAATACTTATTTACATAGCATAACTCTGTCACTGCCTTTATGTGAAAGTTTTGCCAACAGAATTGGCAAAAAGATGAAAAAGATAAAAGCCAGCATCAGAAACCAGCACTCAAGAAACAGTGAGTGCCCTCATGTAATTTTCTTTAAAATATTTTTAATAAACAAATATTTACATGTAAGGATATTGCTTGATGAATACAAGATAGAAGATAGAGAGGGAAAGGAACAGAATAACTGATATTTGCTTACTTGGTGAAGTTACAAGTTAAAAAATGGGGCCTTAATTACCGGGTGGGATTCTTTTCTGAGGATAGAGTCTCAGAAATTTTGGAAAATTTCAGTGCCTGGGAATGTCCAGTCTCAGGTTCTACATTGCTGTTCTGGGCTGGTTGTATGTCAAGGGTGGTTAGTAAGGCGAGAAGTGCTCAGAATTAGGAACATGATTATTCAAACACTGGTGTGTTCACTTAGTCACATTGGTTACATGACCCACTCGAGCAATATCCCTGGGTTACTGCAACTCTCATTTTCTCTTGACATATTCCAACATGGTTTGTCCAACCTGACTTTGCAATTTATATTTGTTAGAGAGAGGTCATAGTTGTAGACTATGATTTATTTTTTGTCTTATATATTTAATAATTTTCTCTTAAAATAAATACATCATTGAAAATACTTAATTACTTTATGACTCTTGAACTAAAAGCCATATTTGACAGTTGTTCAACCTACTTTGTGTTTGTTGTGGGAATAAAGTATATTTTAAGTTCTTTTGGCTATAGTGGAATGCATTTTATCAAGGGAGAAAAATGGATGTATTTTCTGTAGGATACCCTAAAAGCTAGTTTTAGAGTTTGCCTTGCTTGATTAATAATTCAGTTTGTATATTTACTTGGATATTATGTTTGTTTAAATGTATCTGTGAAGATATATCTAAAAATAGTGGCTATAAGTTTCTAAGTGCAACCATCTTATTGTTAGTATCACTGCAGTCCACACCTGCCTTCTTGACATAATTGTTTCAGCTAGAAACTATGCAGTGTAGAGGTGTTTGAGGCTACATTTTTTAATGCTTTTGGAGACTGAAAAATCTGGGTGTTATAGGATGAGGGAGTAAGAGTCATTTATGAGAGGTTTCTGTTCTTTGCTGGGTGTGAAATCAAATTAATCTTGAGTAAATCAGATTGGAGAAAATGGAAACATAGCAGCTTGACAGATTTGTATCCAGGACAATTGACATATGTTATTTTTAACCTGGATAATACAGGTATAGTTTATTATTAAAAGAATAAAATATGTGTAGCTATAAGCAAAGACAAGATTAAAATTACTATGGACAGGGTTGCCAAATTTTGACAAGAGAGGAATTATAATGCCTATTTTATATATCAAATCAATTGCTCATAACAAAGTTTTCCTACTCCTTGTACCTTGAGGTCCAATCCTTTGAGGAAACCATATCATTAGAACTGAGACTATGGAGAACCAGTAACGTAAGAAATTATAATCACCACGCTCAGGCTTATGTCTATCTGCCATATTAGTGCCTATACAAGAACATAAAGTTGAATATTGATAATGTCTAAAAACTAATAAACTGAGAAAGAGAACCATCAGTCTTCTAATCCATTCTTATAATTTCTTAATGACTACTGATAGTTGGTTTGAGGTGATATTATATCATTTTTATGTGGCATTTAAAATTTCAAAAGCCTGAGGCACCTGCCTGGCTCTTGAGCATGAGACTGTTGATCTTAGGGTTGTGAGTTTAAGCCCCACTTTGGGTGTGGAGCGTACTAAATAAATAAATAAATAAATAAATAAATAAAATGTCGGGCGCCTGGGTGGCTCTGTCCTTAAGCGTCTGCCTTCCGCTCGGGTCATGATCCCAGAGTCCTGGGATGGAGTCCCACATCGGGCTCCCTGCTCAGCAGGGAGTCTGCTTCTCCCTCTGCCCTTCGTCCTGCTTGTGTTCTCTCTCGCTTGCTCTCTCTCTTTCAAATAAATAAATAAAATATTTAAAAAAAAATAAAATCTCAAAAGCCCTCAATGGTTAATTAAATTTTTCCTCATGCCATCCCAAAGAAGTAGGCCAGTTTTATTATTCTTGTTTTTGAACCTGGAAAACTGAATCATAATGTCTATATAAGTAACTTTATTCACTTTAACTTTATTGCACTTAAAAATGTTCTTGTTTCTCCAAAATGAAAAATAATATGGTACATGGGGGCAAGGTCTGGCTCAATAGGATTTAAAAAATAGAGCATACAGTGTGTTTGTAGATGATATTGTCTTTATTGATTCTATACATTTTTAGTTTGAGCTGGTTTTGCTTAGTTCTGGGTCTTTGTCTTAAAAATGGCCCTTGATGTTGAACACTTGTCAGTTGCCAATCAGGTGAGGAATGTTAGTGTAGATGGTGGTCTCTGGACACATTGTATCTGCATCTCTGTAATCTCTACATCCTTCATAGCACTTTCCTTCCAAAGCAATATTAGGATGCCATATTTTAAAAAGTCATTTTTCTTTCCTTCAGTTAGCTATCAAATACGGTATCTTTGGCTGTAAGTAAGAAAATCCCAACCCAAGTCAATGTCACTTGAACAATAGGTGATTTCTTTTCTTATTTCCCATAAAGTGCAGAAGTAGAGAAGTCTAAGCACAGTGAAGTCTGGTTTTCTGCATTCTCTTGCCCTGCCTTCCTGCAAGGTAGATGACTTCCTACAGCAGTTCCCACCATAAAACTCAGGGGCAGAAAAGGACCTTTTCTTCCTTGTAAGCTAGAAAACCTTTGCCTTAGAAGACTTCTTCTCACATTTCATTGGCCAGAATTGAGTCTTTTGTCTGTGCTTATTCCGAACATTGGCCAGAAGAACAGGAAGCTTGTGAATGGATGTTTGTAAAGGGCTTAAAATCAATCAAGATTCTCTCTCAGGGCTGGGAATGGTGATCACCTTCCCTGGAGTGGAGGTCCTATGAAGGAAGGTAGATCTTGAATAAAATTAGAATTCTGATGGGCAGAAGCAGGAGTAGGGGCAATGTTTGTTACAATTACCTTTCCCTTACACTTCTTATGATGAATATAATTATTTAAAAGCTAGCATATGGAGTGGTTGAGCCATTATGTTTTACTTTTAACAGGCTGTTTTATCTTGATCATATGATTTCAAAACTTCCACTAGGAATTATATTGCCTCTTAAAACTGTGTAGATAGATGTAGGGACAAAGGATGGTTTAGGAGTCTTGCCATTATCCCAGCTACTCCACTTCTAAAAAATACACATTCTAAGTAAAAAATTGAGCTTTCTATGACAACTACTCCTCCTCAAAAAAATCTAAGAAAAAACAGTGTACTTTCTATGTCAACAGCAATTGCAGCTTCCAGATAAATCACTTAACCTCCTCTTCTGGCCAGATTTATGCCCCTAAACCATTCTATAAGAAATTCTGGGGTTGTCAATTTTAGAACCCTACCACATTTTCACTTTCTTGTCACTTCTCTGTGGCTTTGGATGCTGATGCAAGTTCTGGCTTTTCCCTACAGGCAATTTTGTTGTTGATTCTTTAATTCAGTGGATTTTGGCCATACTTCTACACTTGATCTTAGCCAAAAGGCTGAAAAGCGATGGCCATACTTCTGAGAGCCTACCTTATTCTAGCCGTCAGCTCCCACCTAAGTAGGCAGACTGGGCAGAGCCTAGGGAACCTGGAGGTGAGAACTGCTAAGTGAGAATGGATCTCCTGGAAAGACAATGTACTTACCCAAACAAAATCCAAGGAGAAGATTCTGTTGGTCAGAAATAAGTCTAAGGCTAGGAAGCCCCCTGTAAACCAGGCTGAAAATCAAAGATAGATTTATATTTGGATAATGGTAGTGGGGTGGTGTGGTAGTTGGGTGGGGAGACAGTTTCAGGAACCAGGCTGATTAGATTCAGTGTTTGGGTCTGATTTGGAAAGATCACATTAAAAAGTAGAGTCAAGTTGTATTTCCTAGAGGGTCAGACCCAATGCAGCCAAACAAGCCGATTACATCAGAGCTATCTTTTATTCATATTAATCCACCAGTGGTTCATTGGAATCCTGCTTCTTAGTGGAGAGAAGCACTAGGTGTCTCCTGCCACTGTTACAGTAGAAGAGTTAAAAGAGTTTTTCTTTAGGCCAGATTCACTATGGCCAGTTGCCAATCTCGAGCTCACTGTTAGATGTATCAGGCAACTTCAGAAGGTACTACCTTTTTGCTGGAAATCTCCCTTTGCTCTGAGAAAATTATAAAACAACTTTCAGCCATTTGTGAACACAACGTTTAGTTTCATAGACTTGTCTCTGCTGTTAAAGTACTTGTCACCCTTAGGTACCTTGTTTGCCACAGTTGCCTGCCTCTCTGCCTCTCCCCCACCACAAATGTATATTGAGGTCATGGAGCCAGAACCTAAAGGAAGTGACTTAAGGATGACTAAGAAGAAAATTGGTGGCTAAGTTAATTGTGAGTCAGTTTAGGATTTTTGGAATGATTCAAACAGGTAGAATTAGGGAGACAATCAGCCTTAGTGTAGTTAGATTCTCACAGCTGTTGTCCTCCTTTTCTGAATTACCTATTTTGTCGCATCCTGGGATATCATGATAAAATTATATCATGCGACTTCATTATGGGGTGGGGATGGTAGGTGGAGACTGAATGGTAGATATCTCACACTTCTGCAGTCTGGAATTTCCTGAAGTGTTAGAAGTGCCCAATAAACCTGGAAACTGTAAAATCTTGGTGTGCTATTATAAAGATGAAAGTTATGAAACATTTTAAATTAGAAAATTTGGGTGGGCAAAAAGAATAGAAATTGCACAGACCTGCCAAAGATTTTTTTCTCTGAAGATAATTTAAAAGTTGCAAAAGTTTAGGATAATTTTAAAGCCTTCTTTAAATTTTTTAAAATTATGGAGTCACTTTTCAAATTCAGAAAGTAGGTACGTGATCAGAAGAGTTTTCAATAGCTGTATAATTTAGCTACTTCTGTCATTGGAATCACCAGCAAAGCAATTAAATTAAGCAGGAAATTTGGAAGGTAAAAGCTAACCTTAGGGGTGCCTGGGTGGCTCGGTTTCTTAAGCGACTGCCTTTGGCTCAGGTCATGATCCCAGGGTCCTGAGATCAAGCCCCACGTCGGGCTGCCTGCTCAGCAGGGAGCCTGCTTCTCCCTCTCCCTCTTTCTGCCGCTCCCCCTGCTTGTTCTCTTTCTATCTCTCTGTCAAATAAATAAATAAAATCTTTTAAAAAATTAAGAAATAAAAGCTAACCTTAGTTATTTTATATAGCTTAGCTATTTTACATAGGTTTTTCTGTACAATGAAAAGACATTTGATTAGGAAAGATAAATGTCCAGATTGGAATTTAGAAATGCAGATTCATTAAATTTGATTTTATTTTAGAGGCTAAGTAGGAAACAGCTACTTTGTTATTGTGAAGAGGCTATTATGTTTAAATATTCCTCTTAGATTTTTACTATCCAGAAGACTCAGTATATATATATACTGGTGGGAGCTTTCTCCCTCACAAAGAGCATCCTAATGGAGATGTATGACTGTGCCATTACTATTGCTGACGTGAATATTTGCCTCAAAATTTAAGCCTGTGGCTCTAGAAGTTGCTATAAATACTCTAAAATAATAATATTGTGAGTATTTATATATCATTTTAAGGTATTTTTTTTCTTTTTATTCTATGTATACTAGAAAAATGACTTACAATTTGCATAATTGTGGTAATTGGCTAAAGCTGTTGAAATGTGAGGTTTCTAAAGTCAGTAAGAAGAGCAAAATGGATGTGATCATTTGTGGCATTCTTGGTTTGAAATAGTTTTGATGTTATATTATCATTTCATATGTTTAAGTGGTTTTAATGTTGTCACTATAATGGGACCTAATTAATACATTCACACAATATGTAAAAATGCACTCAGTGCCACAAATTCTCCTGCTGCTACATTTATTTATAGCAATGTACACTGCTTAATGTGTGCTTTTATTCGAAAAGCATTTTTGTACATGTTTGCCATTTGCACTTTCTCTTTGAGTGTAGCTGACATTTTGCACCACCATTCAGTATGAGAGATCATCAAAGCAATTAGCTTAGAAGTACTCCATTTACCAAAGGATCAAAACTATTTTTGAAAATTATGGGTAAGATGGCTTAGAGATTATCTTAGGTCAGGTTCTGTAGAAGCAAAGCTGAGACAGGAATTGTAAGAACAAGTGATTTGTTGGGCAATGCTCTCAGGAGAAGGATGTTAAGGGAAGAAAGAAAGAGGAGGGGAAAATGGCTCTGCATGGAGGTGATCTCAGTGGATATGGGTTGCCGTTTGCCCCCACAGTGAAACTCTAGAGCATGAATGGTATCGCAGAGTTGGTTCCGTCGTGAGGCAAGTGGGTTGGCCTTCTGTTCCCCCATGTCAGCCAAACTGGTTGCAGCTGCCCTCAAAAACGGGTAGGAGAGAAGCCTCCTGGGTGAGGCAGTTCCCATTTGGTCCGGGGCAATTCTCCAGAGAAGGGAGGTGCATCTGTGTATTATCAGCATCTTGGTGATGGGACTTCTAGCTAATAAGGGAGATCTGGCATGGTACCAACAGCATCTACTGAATAGATGAATGGCAACTTAAAAAAAACGGACAATTTACTGGACCTCAATTCTGTTACTTTCCCCTCCTCAGCACACACCCGGCCACATATATCCACATTTGTAATCAAATAAAGGTGGAAAGTCAAACCATGTTCAAGTCCCTTTGATTAGAGAAACAGTTTAAAAGCATAAATGAAGACATGGACCTCAGGTCCATTCTTTTTTGTTACTTGTAGTGTAGTAATAGAGAATTTAAGTGGCTAACTCTGCTATTAAAATGCATTTTTGTTATCGTGAACAAAAATGAGTTCGAGAGAGGACATTAGGTATTATACATGAAGACTTGAGGGTGTTTTTAATGCCGCGTACACTCAGGCAAGTGTTTTCACAGGCTTAATACCCCTATATGAAATACTTCGTTTGCAGAAGCCTTTGACTGTCTATACATTCATAACTGATTCAGACAGAAGCAATACACTCATTGTGTTCAATGAATGAATTCATCTCAAATTATTTCTCTGCAATAGATTATTATGTCATACAGAAGAACTGTGGAGTATGCTTCTTCCTGGTAGAACACCTTCAACCCTCTTTTTCTTCCCATTACAGAGCTGTTAGTGAAGATTATCTTCTTTGAAAGATAATTTTTTCTTTCTTGCTACTTACCAGAATAATGAAATGCTTTACAAAAACTAGGTAACCTTGTATGAGGACAGTGGAATTCCCATTAGTATAACTGATTTAGAGAGGCTTTTATTCTATTTTAAATTGTCAAATATTTTTCAAGGGCATAGAAGACATATTATGAAAAATTCTTTGAATTGCACAATTAACTTTAAAGTAAAAGATCATTGATATAGTAGAAATAAACAATAGCAACTCTCCATCTTGGATCAAAAAAATACTTGTTGCTAATAATATTCGCTCTGATTGCATCTGTATTTGATTATTCCAATTTACTAAACAAGAATAACAATATGCAGATAAACCCAGAATAATAAAGAGACATTAATTCAGTTTAGAGTTCAAGCTGATATTGCAACTTTCCACTCTGCATAGGGCTTTGCTAATACCTTACGTAGAACACAAACTAGGCCAGCGCCTAGGAGTGTCCTGAAATGAAAAAGACATTTTGGAGCAGGGTGGACATGTTATTAGGTAGGGCCTTGAAGAGAGCTCCTATTTACAAATGATTTCTTCAGTGATCTGAAATTTAATGCCATTGATAATCTTCTCACTAACATTATCTAGTCTAAATCCCACAAAGCGAGAAGTTGAGAGGGTAAAGTAAATGATAATTTTAGACTTGTTTTAAAGTGAAACCTTAAGTAAGTGCTTTCCTCAGGCCTTAATTTCCTCTGTGTAATTGTTCATTTAACTGTCTACATTTGTGTTTTCCTCCAGGAATAAAAATTCCTTTTTAGTCTGTATGTCTTAATGATTTATTTCCCAGTGTTTGTTTATTTCACTCATTGGTCATGATTTTTTAAATATTCTTATAGAGAAGATAGAGTAAATATTTTAAAAATATTATGTCACTTGGCAAACTTCTTGAAATTATGCCTGGAACTCCTGGCAAGACCAATAAAGAATTGAAGAACCCATTGTATTAGAATTTAGAACCTTTTCTATAGCAGACATATAATTTGGCTAATGTATTTTAAAAAAGCAACCCCAGACTTCATTTTATGTAATCAGTACCATTTGCTAATAGCTTGAGCAGTTTGAGTTCCCTCAAACTCCCTGATTGCTTAGCAATGTGTTATGACATTTTTATTGCTTCCAGAAACTTCCAATTAAGTGAAGAAGACCACTGGATTTACCAGGCTGTTTTGGATCAGTATCCTGGAGATCTCTGTGGCAGAAGAACTCTGTATCTGAACATGTTACAAAGATATTTTCCTCACAAATCCAGGCATGATTTGGTGAGTGCTGGACCCTATATAACAGCACGTTAAATTGCTTTAGTGGTCAATAATTACTAGGCAAAATTTATATTTTTAGGATGGCGCTCTAAAAATTATTTTTTTCCTATACTCTAGCAAATAATAGGATCATAGGTTGAAAGTCTCTCATTTTTCAAGTCTTATGGTCCATAAAAAGTGGAGAACCACTCAAGCAATATTTATTCTTCTATGCTTACTTGCCCCAGAGATCTTTACTGTGACTTCCTGGGTTGCTCTGCCAGTATTTGACCTCTGGGTGTCTGGGCATTCACCTGCCCGCCCTCACAGGTTCTGCAATCTCTAGCTCTTGCCTGAAAGTGGGGTGCCTGTTCATCTATCTGCAGAGCCTGCCACACCCAGCCCTTCTAGTCATGGGGAAGCCAGCACTTGCCTTGGGGGCTGGTGCCTACCTATGTCATCCCCACAACAACACCACTTGATCCCCCTAGATGGGTATGAAATACAAATGCCCCAAATTAGAACTCAGAGTCATGACTGAAATTTCCCTGAGAAGGACCTGGGAAACTATTGTTTCACTCTTTAGTTCGTAAGGCCACAAAGACAAGAAAACAGAAGTTACCATGTCACCAATTAACTTTACAATAACTCACCTTAAAACATATATGTAAACAAACACATGTGAACTCTTAACTTTAAATGGGCCAGGCTATAAAATATCATCACATACTCTGCATTTTTGTAATTATTTTAAATTAAGCAAGTAACAACAATACCAACATGTGTATAGAATTTACCTTATGTCAGTCATATGTAAACTCCTATAACATGCATAACAGTGGATGAAAGAGTACTATTTTTATTCTGTTTTGCAGATAAAGAAACTGAAGCAAAGGTCACACATCTAGTATGACCATCCTCTCTTATGCCCCAGTCCCCCACCCAACAATTACTTGTTTTAATTTGATCTTTATTTTATAGCAGATACCTGTTATGTAAAAAACATGCTATATAATAAATAATTTGCTCTAGATTTTTTTAAGTTTTAATTTATTAAGTTAGATCTTTCTTTTTATTCCCTGTTGATTCTCTTTGTTTCTGTGACCAGCTATCAATTTTAATTTTGTAATTTTTTGTATTTACCTATTAACGTGATAAAGATTTTTATACTCACTTCTTATATTGGGTTGATTAGTATGCATTTCTGCATGGCGTATGCTTCCTTTCTTAGTGTTTGACAGATTCTAAGTATATTTTTGGCTTTTGGGAACAAAGCTCAGAAGTTTCCAGAACGTATTTTAGTAGCTGATATTTGGTTTCATTGAATCCATAGCCTGTTTCATCATGTACCTAATTAACCATACCTAGACTATTATTTTAGGACAACCTTATCCTCCTTGCTAGATTCTTTTCTTACACCACTTAGGGGTTAAATAACGTATCAGATTCAGAGTTGTGGTCTATACTGGCAAGATAAAGAATTATGTAGGTCACTGGCTCTCAATTTCAGGAGACACAACTTTATATAAGGAGCATTTCAGAATCACCTACAAAGATTTTTCAAACGACTCAGGCAATCTCCATTCCTGTTCTTCCCCTCAAGGCTCTGAGATCTCTTGTGGTTGGGATTCACTGCCAACAGGAATTACCAGTACCCATGTGAGAATGTCATGTCCATCAGGACAATAGGATGGGAAGAACTAATATCACCACTGTAATTCCTTCAAGTTTAGACATCCTAAAACCTGAATATTTCAGTAACCAAGGACAAACTGAGTTTTGGGGATTATGATAGTGATTTATGTTTATTAGCATGTATCTAAGTGAAGCACTTGAAGTAATTGTTAAAATACCCAAACTAATTAAAAGATGGAGTATCTTTGAAATTATATACAGGGGTAGTAATTCTTTCTGTGAATAGATTCACTGCCATGTAGACATGGAAAATGTTTTAGGGCCACCTAATCAGACTCCATCCCTTACGAGGAAACTAAGGACTTAGAAATATTAAACAACTGATCCTTAGTCACTGGTTAGCCACAGGCTCAGAACTCTGGGACTGGCGCCTGGTCCTGGTTGCTGCATTCACTATTAAGCTGTTTGTCCCCAATTTTTCAAAATTATTGGTTATAATTCATTTTATTCATTTTTGTAACAATGACATAAAGTATAGGCTCAGTTTCATAGTAAGTGTTTGCCATCTGTTATCTTTTCAGGTGGAACATGAGAAATATTGTGATCAATATCACTTTGCCAGGGAGCAGCGAAGGATCCTGATATCAAATTGGAATGAGAACAGGAGAGACTTTATCCAGAACGCTGTGCTGACCCTTGCCGAGGCCTGTGCAGCACACGCAATGGAGGACACATTGGCTAAGGACAGGAGAAAGCAACAGGAACTGTGTGCTCATCTGAAAGCCAAGGTGAGTTGCTCTGCTGACGGTGTTTCAGGATTTTCCCTGTCATTCATTTAAGAACTCAAACCCAACCTAAAGTTCAGTTTCTTTAAAAATTTTATTTTGGATAAAATTGTTAGTTTGAACCATATGAGATCGCAATTGTTTTAGATCAACAGTAGTCAACAATCAACAATTTCATATGGTTCAAGTTTATGTCTGTTTGAGACAGGTCAGTGTTTAAGTCTGGATTGAGCGGTATCCAACACGAACTACAAATACCGCACACCAGAGAGAGGTGCCAGATGAAAATGCAGAATGTAATGATAGAGTAAAATCTGATTCCGGCTCAAACACTCTTGGACCTCTCATTCACATTAAAGATGTAAAAAAAGGTAAAATTGTGAAGAGGAGAGAGGATTTGTGAAGAGACACGTTGGGGAGAGCTTGATGGGCAAAGTGAAAGGTGGAGTGGATGGCGTGTTCCTCTTCCTCAGACCCAGTGAAGGGGCCCCCATAACCTCGGAGGGGTTAGTGGGGAACCCCTGCAGTTGGAGCTTGAGGATTGGTGTCTGATGGTCACAGGGAACTAGAGGAGCTGCCTCCATGGCAGAATTGAAAACAGAGATGGCTGCTGTGTTGGGAATAATTGCATTCCCCAGACTGGTCACTGGTGCATGAGTCCTGGAGGCCCCATGTGGATATAGCCTCCCTTGGAGTGTTGGCTGGACCATTAAACAAACTGTATTGAGTACAGCATAACTACAGTAAAGTATACAAACTTTATTTATTTTTATTATTTTTTTAAAGATTTATTTATTTGACAGAAAGAGAGAGAGAGCACAAGCAGGGAGAGCGGCAGGTAGAGGGAGAAGCAGGCTCCCCGCTGAGCAGGGAGCCTGATTCGGGGCTCGATCCCAGGACCCTGAGATCTTGACCTGAGCTGAAGGCAGATGCTTAACTGACTGAGCCACCCAGGCGCCCCCACAAATCTTTACTTATTGATAAATGACATGGTAGGAGAATGATGGCACAACAAGAAGTTTTATTCTATGGGTAGAAAAAAAAATAATCTGCAATTAATAGTTATACCACAGCAATTAACAGCATGTAAAAAGAAATGTCTCTTTTAAAACATTAGAGGAAAAATGCCTGCTCTGCATATTTTTAAACAAAAAGATATTATATTGGGCATTGCATAAGCTTGGGACCTAGAAGGAATAGAAGCTACATCAAGCCTGAACTACCTATGGTGGGCTACAGAGCTAATGCACATTTCATGAATTTCAAGCAGACTCCCCACTGAGTACGGAGCCCGGATGGGGTGAGGGGCTCCAACTCACGACCTTGAGATCACGACCTGAGCCAAAACCAAGAGCTGGCCCCTCATGTAGGGCTTTTTTTCTTATTTCTTAGACCTGTGTAACATAAGAATATTCCTCTGCTCACCTCCCCTGACCCTGATCTTTTTTATGAGCTTTCTGTGGAGAAAAGCCTGTAAGGGGGTGTAAATTCCCCTGTCTGTAACTTTCACGGGTTGTATACTCTCTGCTCTATGACAACAGCAAATTATAAAAATTTAACTATTGACTTATTACAGAGTATTAGCTACAATCTTCTTACCCACTTACATGGTGGCCTTGTCTTTTCCAGGTGCTCTGTCTCAAGTAAGCTAGTTTCCGTATTGCCTCTCTCCTTGGAAACATCTGCCTTTCTTTAAATCTCAGGCTTATTTGCCCTGTGGCCTCAGTCCTCTGATGGGTTCGAGAAAAGTTCTGATATAGCTTTTCCTTGTGCTTAAATTGGGAGGCAACATTCTTTCCAGCTTCTTACATTCTAAATGGAACCTGGAAGGTCCTCATGAAATACTATTTATCAATCTTGTATGTGCCCTGCTTAAGAAATCATTGCCTAGTAGCACAGGGTCATATTCAAAGGCAGCCTGTCTGAGCTTTTTCTTCCCAATAGGACTCCTGCTAATGGGGAGGGGACCCCCCCCAAAAGTGGGGTGGAATAGCACTAATTGGGAACCTGATAGGTGGAAGAGAAGCAGTTAGACAAAGGAAAATGTAAATGACCCACATCAGGGGAATGTTTCCAGGAATGTTTCCCAGCTGGCAATCAAGGCAACAAAACTGGTAGGAGGGCAAGAATCAGCATTAACCACCTGCAAGGTTTACTTGGGGACAGCATCAGTCATCAGGCTAATGACAACTCTGCTGGCCTCTCCTATACATCTTGTCCCCTTTTCCCTCCTACCCATGGACTCTGATAGTCTAAGCATCTAGGGAATGAAAGGAGAGGTCATCATCTGAATAAAGAAGGAAGAGTTGATTAATCTCTTGGAACTGGGCAATTTGATTTTGAATCAAGACTGTATTTTGTGACTTAAAGTGACTGTAGGACCCTGTGAAACCCAAGGGTGAGCCATGGGTTCTGCTTAGTTTTCATCTAGTGGCAGGAGAAATATCTAAATGGGGGACAAGAATAATGCTGTGTTTTGATTATTTGCCATGTATCATGCTGTTCAGTGTATTGGGTATACTCTATGAAGTGTTCCCACATCTCAGGCATTCTAATAGATACTCTATAGGCATTTTATCATATTATCCTCAGTGACAAACCTGAGATGTGCAGGGGTTGCTGCAGAGTACCCACCCGCGGAAATTAGGGACTTGGTTTCTGAAAGCAATATAATATGGCATCTCCTCAGAGACCCGTGGTCACAAGATGGTGAACAAATATCTCTGAACTTTTGGAGATGAAGCCTCCAAAGAGTAAATATGAAACAGAGAGTGGTGGAACATAAAGTAAATTGTGATGCAAAATGGATTCTATTTCCCATAGAGATGGTGTTATCATTGGAGTTTGTGTTCCTGATCAAGGACTGAGGCTCAATAAATTATAGCTAGCAACAAAAGTATATCATAAAGGAAAAGGAGTAATCCTATCAATTCTATAGGAATTTAAAATATTAAATTATGCTCAATTTTTTTACCTGGAAGGAAACTTGGAGATTTATCCCCATCCTTCATTTTACGAGTCTAAAAGCTGAAGTCCTGAAAGATAAAGTGACTTCCCTAAGGTTCGTGCCAGCTCATTTGATTTGAAATTCAATATTATCTCAGGCCTACACAGCTTTGCATACAAGAATCTTACAAAATAATAGAAGATATTTATTATACTGTGAGCCCCAGTGCACTATAAAATAGACCCACAGAATGTGAAAAATATTACTTCATTGTATCATAAATTTGACCTTTGTAAAACTAACATCCCAGCTATAATAAACATTAATTAAACGTTTAACCATAATTTTGTTCTTAGTCTTGGAATTTAAGAAGGCTTTTGGGGGATGATTTACATGATTCATGCCTTCTAAGAAAAGTATTAAAGGAATTTTGAAATAATGAGTTTCCTCAGTCTCTTTCTCTCCTTCTCTATTTAATTTTGGTTTTCTATCAGTAATGCATGCTGTAGCAAGTAGAGGACTCTCACCAGAGTGGAGAGAGGAAAGCAGGGAAGTAGAACTCTCATTCTGCTACCACAAAGCTCGCTCTTTGATCCCCGAAAATCTCTCGGACTACCAGCCCTTCCCAAGCATCCAGCTAAACCACTCTGTTAGCTGTGCACTTGATTTTTTGGCGTGCTAGTCTATACCATGGCTGGGGAACTTCGTTCCCGGATCTGTCTTACAGTTGTCTTTCTCTGCATCCATGCCCAATGGCCAAGTGCTACTAAGGAAAAGTCAGCTTTACCTGGACTCGCAATGCCACATGAGAGGCCTTAGTCCTGTCCTTAGTCACCAATTCTCCCCATTCCTCTCATGATTGTTTCGAAAGGTCTCCAGTTCTTTCAATACCCTCAACCTAATGCCACACACCATCCCCCTCCAGCCCCCAGGAGACGACCCACCTCTATTTTATCAGCCAAATGCAGTCATGGACTTGTGAGACGGATCCCTCGTTCCTGCCCCACCCTATGTCTTTATGTCTCCTGCTAGTCCCCCCACTTCCTTCCGGATGCAAGATGCAATGCCTTCTATGTGCTCATATCCGTGCGTCCCCCAGTGTTTGGGACTCTAACCCATTTAACCACTTTAGGAACTTGGTTCTGATTATCTCCTTCTGTTACTATTTTTCTTTCTTATCCCAGGATTTCTCCCAGCCTATGAATATGGTTAAGTCTTTCTTATTCAAATCAAACCTTCTCTTAGGGTGCTGGGGTGGCTCAGTCGGTTAAGCGACTGCCCTCGGCTCAGGCCATGGTCCCAGGGTCCTGGGATCGAGCCCCGCGTCGGGCTCCCGGCTCCGCGGGAAGCCGGCTTCTCCCTCTCCTATACCCCTCCTCCCTGCTTGTGTTCTCACTCTCTCATGCTCTCTCTCTCAAATAAATAAAGTATTAAAAAAAAACAACAACCCTTCTCTTGACTCTAGCTCTTGGGCAGTCCCTAATCTCTATCCTTTTCTTTGAAATCAACCATTTGAAAGAATAATCTGTATTTTCTCAGGACTTCTGACCTCTCTACTCTACCAAGATCCTCTCCTCTCTCCAAGGTCACCAGTGACCTCTCAATTACCTAATCCAGTCAGTGCTCTTCCAGCCTTATGCTAGTAGACCTGTCTGCTTCATTTCTCATTGTTGACCATGTACTCTTTGTTCTAAAATATTATTTCAGCTTCTAAAATATTATTCTGTTTGCCATATCTTAGTCTGCCTGTGTATTTGTCATCGTCTGCACAATCCTAAAACCCTGGTATCCTCAAGTTTTCTGTCCTTGCTCTTTGCTCTTCTCTCATTACTTCACTGGCTCCTAACCCCACTTATGTTTTTACCTATCTTTATACACTAATTACTCTCAAATCTTTTTCCCCCATCTCTGAGTAGCTCTCTCTTTTCTCTCTTAAGTTTCTACCCTATCCTTTCTATCACTGGGCCTGTCCCTTGTTCCTGGACTGTTGCAGTGGGCATATTATGGTTATGCTTCACATCCTGCCCTTCTGAATTTTTCCCCCTAAATGGCAAGCAGAATGCTATATCTAAAATGCAATTTGGGTTATGCCCCCCTTGAAGATAACTCCTTGATGGCACCCTTTGCTTATAATAATGGCCAAACTTCCTGGCATGGCTTTCCAAGTCCTCAATAACATGGACCCCAGCTCCCTTTCCAGCCTCCTTTCTTGACACACTCCACTTCACACTTTACAATTTAGAAATGTCAAACTCCTTGTAATCCACTCCCACTCTACCTCGGCCATTGCACTGTACATTTTGTTTCCTGACTGTCCCTTTGCTCCTGCTGTTGTTGATTTTGCCCAGAATGCCTCTCTTACCTTCCTTTGTCTGGCTAATCTCACTCATTTTCAAGATTCTTGGTCAGATTCAATCCACTCTTGGTTCTCCCTCACCCTTTGTACATAACCCTGACTTGACAGTGATTGTGGCACACTGGAAAATCTATGTCCCCTCACAAATACAAGCAGGAACCCCATCTTATTCCTCTTGGTGTAACATACAGCCCTTCCAACTCTGCTATCCCTTCACCTCCCATCCCAATCCACCACTCCCTGCAACTGTCACAGATTTTTTAGTGCTTGGAACATAGTAGGTACTCAGTAATTTTTGTTGAAGTGAAGTGTATAATAAGCCTTAGGCATTTTTTCCCCTCTTCTTCTCAATACCTCCTGATATAGTACTATTTTCACTATCTTCTTTCTACCTGAGAAAGCTAGCTGTAGAAACAAGTATGTGGATGTGCGAAGTCATTAAGAAGTAAAGTATGTCTTAATTGTCAATATTGAATATGCTGAAATCTCAAATGTGGTTTTATTTTATTTATTTTATTTTATTTAAGTTTCACTTAGTTAACATACAGTGTAATATTGGTTTCTGGAGTAGAATTCAGTGATTCATCACTTACAGGCAACACCCAGTGCTTATCTCAAAAAGTGCCTCCTTAATATCCTTCAGCCATCTATCCCATCACCCCACCCATCCTCCTCCATCAACCCTCAGTTTGTTCTCTATCATTAAGAGTCTCTTATAGTTTATTTCCCTCTCTCCCTTGCCCCCCTCCCATATGTTCATCTGGTTTTTTTTCTTAAATTCCACTTATGAATGAGATCATATGATATTTATCTTTGACTGACTTATTTCACTTAGCATAATACACTCTAACTCCATCCACATCGTTGCAAATGGCAAGATGTCATTCTTTTTGATTGGCTGAGTATTATTGCATTTTGTGTATATATATATATACACCATATCTTCTTTATCCATTCCTCAGTTGATGGACATTTGGGCTCTCTCCATAGTTTGGCTATTGTTGGTAATACTACTGTAAACATCAGGGTGCATGTACTCAAATGTGGTTTTAAAAATAACACCTGGTAACCTATAAAACTGAGGTACATTTTAGGCACGAACAAAGCTACCAGACACTTTTCCACTCTTCTCCACTTTATCTTACTTTTGTGCTTCTTGCCCCATAGGCTGATTGGCTCACCTAATCAAGAAGCCATAGTAGTTAAAGAGTCAGATTGTGATGGCATAGAAGATACTTCTTTGAATAAATACTATTTAGACACCCTTTTCACATTTTGATAGTTTCTCATAGCATCAACTCCTTTCATAATCTCCCTTCTCCACAGATTGCAGGCTCCTTTACTGATGGAGAACAGACTTGGACTTAGGTTTCACAAATCTGATGGTAAATGGTAGTTTAATTTAAAATAGAGAGTTCTTTGAGGTCCAATCTCAGTGATAATGAATAGTTGATATGGTAAACAACTATAAAAACTGAGCAAAATACTTTTTAAAAACCTGTTTGCAGGCACTGGACAAAAAATGCATAGATAAAATTCTTGAAATAAAAAAAGCTTTGAAGTTGAGCCCTGTATTCACACAATAAAAATGGTCAAATATTCAAAGAAACAGGAAAAAGTAACTGATAGATAATCAAGGAATAAAACAGACTCAGAAATGATGTAGCTATTGTAGTTAAAAGACCCCAAAAAAGACATTCTAGAAATGAATGCAAAATATAATACCTGAAATTAAGAACTCATTGGATGGCTTTAAGAGGAGATTAGACATAGCAGAAGGCAGAATTAATGAACTTGAAGACAGGTTAATAGAAAATACTCAAACTGAAGCATATAAAGAGAAAATAATAAAGTGAAGAGCAGAATAGAGAACATAAGAGAAATATGGAACATAGCAAACAGTTTTAATATATATGTAATTAAAGCCCCGGAAAGAAGAGCAAGAGAATGAAATAGAGGCAATACTGAAGAAATCACATCCAAGATCTTCACAATTTGACAAACAACATCCATGTGTATTTTCAAGAAGCTTAGCAAACCTCAAGATGGATAAATACAAAGAAAATAATACTGAGGCACGTGATAATCAAACTACTGAAACAAAAGGTAAAGAGAAAGAGTTATGTGAAGAGACAGATATGGCACGGAGATCCATCCTGTTGGTGCGATCAAGAGCAAAAGCAGCATGTCCTGGCATCAGTGGTGATGGCAGTAACTTCCCAGTTGTGCCAGAGTCAGTATGACCTGACCAAGTCTGTGATATGTGGTTCTGGATGTTACTCCTAGAAGCTTAGTTTAGAGCTTGCTTTTCTGACCCTTCCAAAGACTTTGTGAACTTTCTAAAAAACCTGCAATTAATATTTTCCTTCTTAAACTAAATAGGGTGGATTCTGATGTGTGCAACTAATAACTCCAACCCAGATGATGTCTGCATTCTGCTATGCTATTCTAACTTGCCAGCTTGCTGACTGCAAGTTAAGATGAGCAGGAGTCACAATCAATAATGACCCATCACTTAACCTGGTTCAAGCTGGAATTGATCCCATAGAGGACCATCTTAAAGGGAGAAGTGGCCACAAAAAAGCTTACCCATAAGTCACATGGCTTGAGTGACTAGATGCCAAAGGGAAAGGATATTTTCACCACATGATAACAATCTATCAATGTCCATAGTTGTAATTCATTTCTATTTATATATCTGATATCATCTCAGGGGGTTTTTCCTTCGTAATGGGAGATATAGGAAGTTTCTTCTTGGGCATTAACGATGCTCATATTATGTGCTTCCTTGATCAGAAAAGGAAAAAAAAAAAACAATGTAATTGGAAAAACTTAGATGTCTAGTTTATCACAGGAACTGGCAAGGATTCAGTAGTTTCTGCCAATTTAGGGAATTTGTTTATGAATATCTTGGTGTGGTCAACTGTGCCATGCACCATCAGCATAATCAGTGTTATCGGTGAATCTCTTGCATTACTGGCTTCCCTATAGTCTCTGCAGTTGGGGACATTCACAGAGAAGTTCACTGTGGCTAACCATGGGTATAATATTGGCAGAATCGAGAGAGCTCTGAGGAACCATAGGCATCAATACTAGAGTGATTTTTGTTCACAGAGGCAGATGGTATTTCCTCTATACAGCTATATTATGCTATCTGTGGCTCTTGGCAGGTAGCTAATTGAAATTCCACAGGGCTTGGGGACTTGATGAATCTATGTATTAGTTCCAAGTAAAATAGTCAGACTAACCCTACTCTTTTTTTTAAATTTTATTATGTTATGTTAATCACCATACATTACATCATTAGTTTTTGATGTACTGTTCCATGATTCATTGTTTGCGTATAACACCCAGTGCTCCATTCAATACATGCCCTCTTTAATACCCATCACCAGGCTAACCCATCCCCCCACCCCCCTCCCCTCTAGAACCCTCAGTTTGTTTCTCAGAGTCCATAATCTCTCATGGTTCATCTCCCCCTCCGATTTCCCCCCCTTCATTTTTCCCTTCCTGCTATCTTCTTCTTCTTCTTTTTTTTTTTAACATATAATGTATTATTTGTTTCAGAAGTACAGGCCTGTGATTCAATAGTCTTACACAATTCACAGTGCTAGCCCTACTCTTAAAATGTCTTAGTTTTAAAAAGCATATTTGTCTGCACTGAGGTCTATTTAGTAAAGTCTAAAAGAGGCTGTACTTTTTAATGTTCTTTAAAATGAATGCCTTATATTTTAGTGGCAAGTCATAAAAACATCTAATAAGATGTTTTACAAGTGAGGATACTTGTTGTGACATATATGTTTACGTTTTAGAATGAGTGTATGCAATATAACTTTAGGCAAACATAATCACAAGGACTGGGTAATTTAAGAGAAGAAGCCACAACTTGGGGTTGGAAAGCCAGCAATTTTTAAATTCCTATTAAAAATAAATACATATTTACTAGAAAAAATTTTAAGTGTGTCTCATTTAACAGAATGGAGAATCCAGAAATAGACCCACACATCTATGCTCAGTTGATTTTCAACAAAGATACAAAGTCAATTCAATGGAGAAAGAGTAGTCTTATGAACAAATGGTGTGGGAGCCATTGAATATCCAGATGCGAAAAGAAATGAACCTTGATACATACCTGTGCTCTGTGCAAAAATTAACTCAAAATGGATCATTGATCTAAATGTAAAACTGAAAACTATAAAACACAGGAAAAGACAATAAAAGAGAAAAATCTTTATGACCTTGGATTGGGCAAAATTTTTCTTAAATACAACACCAAATGCACTATCCCTAGAAGAAAAAGTTGGTAAGCTGGACTTTCTCAAAATTAGGAATTCTGGGGTGCCTGTGTGGCTCAGTGGGTTGGGCATCTGACTCTTGATTTCAGCTCAGGTCATGATCTCAGGGTGGTGAGATCAGCTCCATGTGGGGCTCCGTGCTCAAAGGGGCTCTGCTTCTATCTCCCTCTCCCTTTGCCCCTTCCTCTGCTAGCACATTCTCTCTCTTTAAAATAAGTAAATAAATCTTAAAAAAAATTAAGAACTTCTGCTCATTGAAAGACATTGTGAAGACAATAAAAAGACAGGCCTCCCACTAGGAGAAAATATTTGCAAATCACATATCTGATAAAGGGCTCATATCAGAGTTAATGAAGAATTTTCAAAACTTAATAATAAGTAAACAAACAACTCAATAAAAAAGAACAGTCACTTCACAAAAAAAGCTATTTGGCGAATATGACATGAAAAGATGCTCAATATCATTAGTCACTAGACAGATGCAAATTAAAACAACAATGGGATATTACTATGTATCTATTAAAAAGTCTAAATGACCATGCCAAATATCGACAAAGATGTGGAACAACTTGAACAACTTGAATCTCATACATTGCTGCAAATGTATGCAATGATGCATATATGATGCAATGAGATGCAAAATGATACAATCACTTTGTAAATCATTTGTGCAGTTCCTCATGCTAACATACACGTACCACATTCCCCAGCAGTCCTACTCCTAGATGTTTACTTATTTAAAATGAAAACCTATGTTCACACAGAAACCTGTAAGTGACCACGTGCAGCAACTTTGTCATTGCTAAAACTAGAAGCAACCCCATTACCCCAATGTCCTCAACTGCGGGAGGGATAACAAACTATGATACTTCCATGCAATGGACTATTACTTAGCAATAAAAATAATGAATACGGAAACATGCAACAACATGGACAAATCTCAAAGGTATTGTAAGTGAAAAATGCCAGATGCAAACGGTTGCATACTATGTGATTTCATTTATATGATCTTCTTGCAGAGAAAAGACTATAGGAACTGGGGAATGAGGGACTTCCCTAATCAGCAGGAAGAGGAGAAGGAGAAGGCCACTTCCCTTCAAGTTAACTTTCCAGAAATTGCACTCTGATTCCACTTAGCTTCTCATGAACCAGCACTTACTCACACCTGCCATACATGACTGCAAGGTGAACAAGGTGGTCTGTTTTAGGTAGTTGATGTCCCACCCAAGTTAGGAGGTAACTACTATGAAAAAAGGGGAGAATAAATAAGAGGGATAACCAGCAAACTCTGGCTATGAGTTATCAGTAAGGGATTTGGGGTCCCTGCCTCCCTAAGACTCTACTTCTGCTTCAGGCATTCTCACAAAAGCTTGTTATCTGTAAGGACAAACACAGGGTCCTTAGAGATGTACCGTTCTCTTGGAGGGCTGAGTCTCTGATATTTTTTAAGGGAAACCTCAGGAAAAAAATAAATTTGGTTAAAGGGTAACTATAGTCTTTAGCTTCTCTTGTCCCCTTTGGTACCATCTACTCTTCTCCTCTCCATGCCTCTTCCACCTGCCCTTGCTATGTGATGACCAAATATTTGTAGAATAAATAAATGAAACTTTGTTTTGGAACTCACAGGATAAACCATGTCAAATTGCTGTTTTTGTAGGTCAGGAATGGCTAAATATTAGTACTATCCTATGGCAGGCACATCCTAATATATAGATAAGTATAAAGAGTGCTGGCTCCTTTTACATTATATATAATGGTATATTAACTGTGCAACGTTCTCTGGAGATCTAATTTTTATATGTATTGCAATAGATAAATGTGTTCTTCCTCCTCCACTCCACATTGTTTTCCCTGTGTTCACCTCCCACATTACATTTATTACATCTGATGCTAATGTTTGTATGTCTCTTGCTGGACTCTAAACATATGAGAGAAAGATACATTTTTTATTTATCTTTATATCGCTAATGCCTAACGCCAGTTATAATCCATAATAGGTACTCAAAAAGCTCAGTATTGATTTCATGTACCCTTGAATAGGTTGTATTTGTATAAAATCAACTTTAATTTTTAAAAAGTGCTATGGGAAGAATCTTGTATACCCATTTCTGTTCTCTGACAATCTGCTTGTGTCTCATATTGTTCATATCTGGCTTTTATGTTTTTTCAATATTGAAAACTTTTTTGCATTTTAAAATCAAATGGTATGGTATGGTATTATGGTATTAACTCATCCAAGGCTTTTTGAGACAATCCCCATAGTTTTCACAACACCAGAGCTCATTCTGGTTTCTATATATACTTTTCTCCAACTAGAAACTCAGAGGGCAGATCTGTCTGGTTTAATAGTTTGCCCTTTTACCCTGGCATTGTTTGATTGGGGAAACTTTAGGCAGTGAATGAGAGGATAATTGGGTAGAAAAACCTAGTCCTGATTCCTTGCTCTTAGCTCCAGATGGAACAGGAACTCTTTTATCAAAAGAATTTCAAGTTTAGGATTAATGGTTAGTAAATGAACAGATGAGGGCATCTTTTTATATGTCATGTATCTTCATAGACCTCTCTGAGTAATAATGGAGAAATTAAATATGTTAGTTATTAAAAGGAAATCTCTATGGTATATAAGTATCTTTCTACCTAGTGGAGCACTTAGTTCTCTGAACACAATGACTACTTGTCTCTTGTTACCAGGCTGATTCTTACCCAGTAAATTCCCATTAGCCTATTTTCACTGCAGACTACTTGAGAAAATCCCCATTTTGCAAATGTCTAAAATAATGTATATCAAGTTTCTCCTATATTGTCTCATTATAACAAATGTTACATTTGTTTATGGTGGTTCACTGGAAGTTCTTTTTGTGTCACCCACAAAGTAGTGAAGGAATAAAGTTGAACAAAAAATGAGAAAATGATCTGTTGGTGCCTGAGGCATTTATAAGAAAAAGAATCAAATTTCTGGGCATGAAAGAACCATAAGAGATGTTAAGAGTGATTCTTCTGGGCTCTGTGCCTATTTCTTTACTTTCACAAAAGATGGAATTTGTAAAAGACATATGTTGAATGCCTGAGTATTTGAAAGTGACACAAGTTGCTTGTTACCAATTTCCTTAGTGATTATTACAAAAATTACTTTTCTTTGTGTATAGCCTAACTCTCTCATTTACTCAGGCACCAAATATTTTTTGAGCACCTGCTTGTGCCAGGCACTGATATAGGCACCAGGCATACAGAGATGACTAAGATGCACAGAAAGATCTTAGATTCCAGTAGAAGAGAATGGTGTACAAATATAGTTACAATGGAGTGTGGTAAGTGTCACAGGAGAGTATGTATGAAAATTATGGGAGCATGGAGGAGGGTACATAGCAAACGGGGGAGGCAGCAATAGTAAACCCTGGGAGAGGCAAGCATTTGAACTAAATCCTAAAGAATGGTATATATTAGCATGGTAAAATGAGAAGTGGAAAGACATTCTAAACACAGGACAGATGGGTCAGTCTCCTACAGATCAGAAACGTGTTAGCATACAAAAGCATTTTGGTGTTTCCTGATCATAAATTGTGGTCCGGAGTAACGAAAGGAGGGCTAGAGAGGTAAGAGTGTGCTAGATCTTGCAGAGATGTGCAATGTCAAGGAGCTGGAGTTGTAATCTCCATGTGGGATGAGAAGCCATTGAAGGGTTTTAGTAGGAGATCAACATGTTTTAAGATCAATCTGATAGTTTCAGCGAGGATTGATTTTATGGGGCTTGAACTAGAGGAGGGGAGGGAAGTTAGGTATCTATTGTCATAGTCTGGGTGAAAGATGATAGTGGTCTGAACTAGAGTGATGGAAATAGAGATGAAGAGGAAGGGGTAGAAGGATATTTAGAAAATTAAATGGATAGAACTGGGTGATGGAGAAAAAAGAGCAAAAGGTGCCCAGGTTTCTAGCTTTCATTATTGGATGGAGGGGTTTGTTGATTCATTCAACAAATATTAAGTGAATGCTGAGTGTATACTGGCATTCTTTTAAGTATTAGGGAGTCAAACATGAAAAAGACCCCTAAATCCCAACCCTTGTATGTATATCAGTACTTACATTCTAATAGAAGTTAGGATGCTTAACAAGATGAATAAGTAAAATATATAGTGCAAGAGAGTAGTATTAGTGAGAAAAATATTAAGCAAAGGAAAGGATACAAACTGGGGCGTATGCTGTTGAATATTTAGTAGACTATCATTGAAAGGCCTTAGAGAGAAGACAACAGTTGAGTAAAAACTTGAAAGAGATGAGAGAGCAAGCTATGTATCTAGGGGAAATGTAACAAGGCAAACCTAGGCAAAGGGAATAGCAAGTGCAAAGACCCTGCCTACTGTACTTGAGGAACAGAAATGAGGATAGTGTGGCTGAAGGGAGCAAGGAATGACATGATCTGACATAAACAGTTTAAGAGGATCCCTCTGACTGTTGGTTTGAGAATAGGCTAGAGGGGCAAGGAAAGAAGCTGGCTGATCCATTTGGAGGCTTTTGCAGTTAGCCAGGCTAGAGATGATAGTATGAAATGTTAGTATATAACAACAACCTACACTGCCTGGCAGAGTATCCCCTGTGCCCAGTTCTTGCCAGCTGGTAGCCTCCTTCTTCCCTAGCTTGTTGTGGTGACCCCACCTCCTCAGCCTGCTGCTGTGCCTCAGCTCCCTTTCCTGTGTGACTCACCTCAACTTCCATATCTGCATCTTACTTGTCCCTCCAGGTCTGTCACACACCATGTAGTTCTTCTTCATCCCCTCCTCTCCAAGACTTCTGCCCCACCCCAGTCCCTGGCTGTGTGCTTCTCTTAGTCCCTTTCTTTCAGCCTCTACCCACAGTTTCCCTCTCAGGCTCTACCCTAACACCAACCCTCAGCCTCTGAATAGTATAAGCAAATTTTTGTGATAATCATTTCTCTGCTTTTACCACTGGATATGCATCCCTGAATAGTACAAATTAGTTTTGCCTGTGTTTGAACTTTTGTGAATAGAATCAAATAGTATGTTATTGCATTGTGCCTGGCATCTTTTCCTCTCTGTTTCGTTGTTGTGTGTGACTGTAGTATACTACAACTTATTGACCCATTTTGCTAATGATGACATTTGGGCCATTTGCATGTTTAGAGTTTTTTTTTTTAGGGACTATGTTGCTACTAACATTTTTACACAGATTCCCTGGTACCACATTTCTGTGGAGAATACCTAAGAGTCGAATGCTGGGTCATAGCATATATGTGTTAACAACTTTGCAAGGTACTACTGCACTTTTTTCCCAAAGGGGTTGTACCAGTTGACCCTTACAGCACAATGCATACAAGTTCCCATTGTTCCACATTCTTGCCAATGCTTGTATTCTCAGATGTTTCCATTTTAACCAATCTGGTGGGTGTGAGCTGGTATTTTTTTGTGATTTTCACTTGCAGTTCTCTAATTTCTAATGATGTTGAGGGTCTTTTAGCATGTTTAATGGCTATTTGGATTTCTTTTTTTTTTTAAAGATTTTATTTATTTATTTGAGAGAGAGAATGACAGAGAGAGAGCACATGAGAGGGGGGAGGGTCAGAGGGAGAAGCAGACTCCCTGCCGAGCAGGGAGCCCGACGCGGGACTCGATCCTGGGACTCCGGGATCATGACCTGAGCCGAAGGCAGTCGCTTAACCAACTGAGCCACCCAGGCGCCCGCTATTTGGATTTCTTTGTAGAATTGCCTATTCAAATCTTTGGCTCATTTTTTTCCCTATTGGACAGTCTTTCTTATCAGTTTATACTTGTTCACTAAGTATTTA